>NC_044386.1:22489652-22794942 GCF_006542625.1 Nomascus leucogenys | reverse complement strand
CTGCTTCTAAGCATCCTTACAATTTTAATGACAAAGAGTTATCTGGCCCAATATTCCAGTGGCATCTAAGTGAGAAATTTTGATGTCATATGAGGGGCAATTCAAGTACATCACAAATTCATTGATATAAAAATATTTATTGAGATCACCCTTGCACCAAATGCCATTGATATGGTTTGGCTGTGTTCCCACCCCAATCTCATCTTGAATTGTAGCTCCTGTAATTCCCACGTGTCATGGGAGGGACCGGTGGGAGGTAATAGAATCACAGGAGTGGTCTTTCCTGTGCTGTTCTTGTGACAGTGAATAAGTCTCATGAGATCTGATGGTGTTATAATTGGGAGTTCCTCTACACAAGCTATCTTTCCTGCTGCCATGTAAGACATGACTTTGCTCCTCATTCACCTTCCACCACGTTTGTGAGGCCTCCCCAGCCAGGTGGAACTGTGAGTCAATTAAACGTCTTTCCTTTATAAATTACTCAGTCTTGGGTACGTCTTTATTAGCAGCGTGAGAATAGAATACAGCCATTTTAGAAACTAAGTACAAGTATATGGTGTTTGTCAAAATAGCAACAAAAAGCCCTGGTTTGTATCCCTATTGCCTTTCATTAAAGCAGGGGAGACAAATCATACATAAGTAAAAGCATCACTGGCAGGGGATTGGTTCAGGCCTGTATAAAAAGAATAACATGTGAGACAATTCCAGTGTAAGCAGGATTTGGCGACTGGGGAAGGGGGAAGGCTAATAGAACCTGTCATTCAAAAGGTGATATTTCACATGAACACTGCAATATAGAGTCGATCTAGCCACCAATAGAGGGAGAAATCCACTAAGCAAAAAGATCAGCATGTGGGAAATCCTGAGGTTGGAAATTGAAGGGAGTCTATCCACAACTGAAACCTCCTGTGGCTGGAACATTCCAAAGAATGAGGAGGTTGATGGGAGATGAGTTTAGAGGGCTTTACGCTCAGAGGAACACTGATAATTATAAATTATCATTGGCATTAACAAAATCATAACTGCGTGCCTGACCTAAGTTATCTTTATAGTCTCATGGTTTTTAAAGTATATAAATATGTGAACATTAACATATGCACATTAGTATAATTCTAAAAAGGAGTCCATGGATTGGAAGGTAGGGATGCACCTTAAAACTGATATCTAAAAGTATTTTCTACTCTTTTGCTCTAAATATTAAAATGTATACAAAATAAATGCACTTTTCTGCATATGTACCAATAACAGTTCCATTAAGGAGGATTCCACAGCAAATTTTCCTGCTCTCCAACCAAACATTAAATAATCCTTATTTTTTTCTGTTTTATTTTGCTAATGTTAGAAAAATATTATACTTCCATACTTTAAATCTATCTGCCTGGTATTTTCACTTGAATATTTTTAGTCCTGCTTAACCCTTTTCCTTCCTTCTTTCTCTAAAATCATAAAAAATAGAAAATCATAAAATTATGTAAAATTGTGAAAACTGATCATTGGAAAGGTCTATGAAAAGATTACATTACTGAAACCTGATCATTGTAGGCCTTGACAAAACCAACTGGGACAACAGTATTTGTTTCCAAAAGGTTTTACAAAAAGTATCCCTGAGAAAATGTTACAATGTTGATTTTCATCTGTCCATAGTTAGTGATTAAGGGACATCCAATGTACTGAGGCCTGGCTAATTCCATCTTTGCCTTAACACTCCAGAGAATGTCTATTTGAAAAGACTCTCAAATCTATTCAAGGAAAAAAAAAATAGGTACCAGAGAAGAAGGTCAAGGCCTAGAGATAAAGAGTTTTCAAAAGCAATTAAGCAGGTGGTCAGGGTCCCAGCCAACTAGTTGGTGCCTAGGACTAGACACTAGTTAAAAAAAAAAAAAAAAAAAAGTGAAAATTGAGCCTTTTATTCGCAGGTAGGTGCTTTTCCATACATCCCATCACAGGCACAAAAGTTAAGGAAAGCAGATTGTTTTCAAATTCCACTTAACAACGGGTATGAGCTCCTAAGAAACCTGGCTTTCATAGAATCATGCTCTGTACACTCACTGACTCACAGACATTATTGTACACAATTTAGGTTGACAAATAGAAGTCACGGACCAAGAACATGTACATTTATGTAGTGTCAGCTTTGCTGAGCCTTTATGAGGAAGAAAAAATCCTTACAAACTCCAAGCAAAAGGTCACTGTATGACTGAGTGACTCTCTCATATGTATGCAGGGTATTATGTATATAGATAATCAATGTCAAATTAAGTGAGAATTTGATATGATGTTTATTATGTAAGCATCCAGATCAATCCTAAATGCACTCAAAAGAGTGAATTTATTGTTGTCTACTATATATTTCCCACAGATTATTGAGAATAGTGACAGATATAAGTAGTTTTTTATCATTTGGTTAATGTTAGTTGTGAAAATTAATAAAAAATTTCCCCACTTAAAGGATAGTTTTTATTAAGATAAATTATAGGTGATGGAAAACTTTGAGTGTACAAATAAACTGAAGGAAGATCTTACCTCCTGAGAATTTCAACATCAATTCATTGTATTTCCCATCAAATTAACACTTAAGATTATACACAACTACAACCAATTCAGAAGCAACTGTAAACAATTCCAGAATTATGCGGAACCTGAAATAGATGTCATATCTATGCATGCTCGTTTGTTTTATCTGAATGCCATTGATGGGCTACTGACTTTATCTCATTAAATTACTTAAAAAAGGATTATCTGGTTTGCCCAATTAAATACAAAGCAACAGTGTAAAAATAATAGTATTAGGCATTGATATAGCATGTACTAAATACTACTGTAAAATATAGTGCAAATATAAACTCACTTAGTCTTTACATCATCCGTATGAGATAGACAATGTATTAGGTTGGTGCAAAAGTAATTTTGCCATTAATAGCAAAAACTGCGATTACTTTTGCACCCACATAAATCTACCCCTTTTCATTATTTAAAAAAACAGAATCATGTAAATGTAGTCACCTGTTCATGAAATAAATAAGAAGGAGGTTGAGGATCCAGGTTATTCAGCTTTTAAGCCTGTGCTTCAAAGCACTACACCTAGAAAGATACTGGCACATCAAAAATTTAATCTTCCTTGGTGCATCCCACTTTAGTTAATTCTGTGGTTCACTACTTTTATATAGGTTATAGGGCAAAATTCAGGCAGGACACACTGAATTCTTAAAATGTGTATGCATGTTGATACAGAGACAGGTAAATCATACTTTTATTGCTTGGTGGCTTTTGCAATATACAAGGGCCAAACACGACTGACCTCTTTTCTGGGATCCTTACACTGCCTGGGCAGATAAACAAGTTTGCATGAGACAAAGTCTTTCAAGAAACTGTCTATATGATATACATAGGGATTTAAGACACGTACGTTCAGTGAGCTGTGAGACTATCATAATCCCTGCCTGGTACAAGAGAGATTTGATTTAATAAGTGCTGATTTTCACTTTGTAAATAGAGTCAACCTCTCCTCTACTGGGGATCCCAAGGTAATGTAGGCCCCAGGCTGATTTGCATATTTTAAAATTATCAAGCACTTTTCAAGTAGAGCAACTGTCAGGTATGCCCCAAGGAAGATGCTTCAGCATGAGAAAGAAGGGAATAAAATTAAAAATGTCTCTTTTTCCCTGTTTTATTATCTAGAAAAAAAGTGAACCTACTTACTTGCAAAAGCACTGTTCTACAATGTATGTTCATTAGATACAGTGTGATTTTTTACTGTGACCACCAAAATATCCTCAACTTCTGTCAGATTTTCCCTCATGTTCCCAATGCCTATAGTTTGAAGGAGTTACAAAGAAATTATGTTATTAAAGCATTCATTGATTTATTAAACATTGACTGAAGCCCTACTATGTGCCAAGAGCTGTGCTAAGAAATAAAAATGAACTGTAATTGTCTTAAAGTAAGAAATTACCTACAGGATACATTCACAACTAATTTGCATTTTGGTAGGATAAACAGACACAAACTCTCTCTCTGTCTCTCATACACACAGACACACATACACACACACACTTACTTTTTTTCATTTCAGTTTCTCTTTTACTCATTGTCTCTCTCACTTTTTCTGGCTTGCTTTTGTAACTATACAGTCATGCACTCCATAATGACATTTCAGTCAATGACGGACCACCTATTGTGATGGTGGTCTCATAAGATTAGAATACCAATACTTATTTTTTACTGTGTTTAGCTATGTTTAGACACACAAATACTGTTGTGTTACAGTTGCCTGCAGTAATCAATACAGTAACATGCTGTACAGGTTTGTAGCCTAGGAGCAGTAGGCTCTACCATATAGCCTCGCTGTGTAGAAGGCGATACCATCTAGGTTTGTGTAAGTACACTCTGTGATGTTTGTACAACAAAATTACCTAACAATGCAATTCTCAGAACGTATCCCTGTTAAGTGAAACATGACTCTACATATTTTGTTTTGTGTATATATGTATAAATATTAATATATATAATATGTGTGTACATGTTTATGTTTTGTGTATGTATGTATAAATATGAGTATATTTAATTATATAAATATATAGAAGACTATATATTTAATTATATAAGTATATATAAGACTATATATTTAATTATTTAAGTATATATAAGACTATTGGCCAGGCGCGGTGGCTCACGCTTGTAATCCCAGCACTTTGGGAGGCCGAGGGGGGCGGATCATGAGGTCAGGAGATCGAGACCACGGTGAAACCCCGTCTCTACTAAAAATACAAAAAATTAGCCAGGCGTGGTGATGGGCGCCTGTAGTCCCAGCTACTCCGGAGGCTGAGGCAGGAGAATGGTGTGAACCCGGGAGGCGGAGCTTGCAGTGAGCCGAGATCGCGCCACTGCACTCCAGCCTGGGCGACAGAATGAGACTCTGTCTCAACAACAACAACAAAAAAAAGACTATATATACTTATATTTATCCATATATACACAAAAATATATATGAGTATGTATACTTATATTTATACATATATACACAAAACATAAACATGTACACACATATAACTGGAGAGTAATGCAATAAGATTAGTGCCATAATTGTCTAAATAATTAAATATTTTAGACATAAGGGAATCATGAAAAAGAACATTATTTAAAACTACTTCTAAAATGAATAAGAATTTTCCAGGCAGAAAAATAAGCGGCAATGAGGGAAGGAACATTTTTGGTGGTTATTGTTGTTAGAGGGGATAAAATGAATAAAAACAGACTTCAGTGAAATGTGTGTAATTTGGTTTAAATCAGGGATTGTGAGAGGTGAGATTATGAGATAAGACATTGTTAGCATCGTGAAAGGGTTGAATAAAAAGATAAAATGCTGCATATATTATTTAAGAGATCTTTTTTCGGACAGCGTCAGCCACAGTTCTTTGTTTTGACCAGTTATTTTGATAGCAATGAAGCACATTGCTGGATAGGAACAGCAAGAGTTGATGCAGTCTGAACTAATGCTGAAGAGAAGAGGAATTTGAGATATATTTAAGACAATTTTTTTTTTTTTTTTTTTTTTGAGACGGAGTCTCGCTGTCGCCCAGGCTGGAGTGCAGTGGCGTGATCTCGGCTCACTGCAAGCTCCGCTTCCCGGGTTCATGCCATTCTCCTGCCTCAGCCTCCTGCGTAGCCGGGACTTCAGGCGCCTGCCACCTCGCCCGGCTAATTTTTTTGTATTTTTAGTAGAGACGGGGTTTCACCATGTTAGCCAGGATGGTCTCGATCTCCTGACCTCGTGATCCGCCTGCCTCGGCCTCCCAAAGTGCTGGGATTACAGGCATGAGCCACCGCTCCTGGCCAAAACAATTTAGTAACTAGGTCGATAAAAGGTTTGAGGGATAAAAGGTAAAATATCAATGAAAAGATACTTTCAAGCTTTCTACCAGAAGTGTTTATTGGAAGACAGGGACAGGAATTTCAATTGGACTTGAGCATTTTGAATTGAGATGCCTGCAGAAAGACAGTGCTATCTAGTAGCTAGTGAAATACAGCATGTCAATCTGATGTGTGCAAACGAGATATTAGTGGAAATAGACATGTAAAATATCAGCTAGGATAAATGTTTAGCATGACGGAACCAGGGGAAATACACATTTTCCGTCTGTGATGAACTGTGTAATTCTCTAAGAGAAATCATGTATATGGAAATTATACAAAAACCTACTTTGGAACATTCCAGTTAGTCCAGTGGAAAGTTGCCTTAGACCGAACTACTTGGCATCTTACATAATGGGATTCACACTCCTTCTGTATCATGATATCCTCTAGGACAACTTGGACGGTATCCCTCAGTAGGTATAAATTTAGAAATATAGATGTAAAACCAGTTATGCAAACCTATTTAGACACAATTAAAGCTGTTGTTGCAGAGTTTTTGGTACACTTACAATTTCAGGTGAGATCCATTGGAAAGAATACCTAGGACAATATATTTATGAGTGATTAATTGAAAGTTTGTCTTAACTTCCCGGAATCCTATATGCTTTTATTGTTTATACACATTGCCATTGTGTGTTATCTATTGATGCCAGTTAACTTGGAGACAGTTTTTGAGAAATGTAGCAAAACAGATTTCCAGAACTCTGGGGATCCATGGCAGCTTCACTGAAAGCTTTGTCAAGTTACTTTCTTCAGTAGCTTGAACAGGAAACTGAGACATGGTACAGCATCTCGTTTTGCTCTAATTTAACTTAAATGCCCAAAGCTGAGTTGATGATCGTATCTCCAGTGCTCACAAATTTGGGTTTCTCTCTTTCCTCTGTTAAGAATCTTCAATTCGAAAGCCTCAGTAGTTTCTCAGTCTCTGGTGTGACTTTCAGCTCTCCTCTGCTTTCTCCTAAATGCCCATTTAGCATTGCATAATTTCCTTAACTACTCTGCAGTTCCCTTCAAGGAGCTTTATCTTGTTTTTAATTTCTTCCTCTTAAGCTCATTAAAAAACATCTTGTAAGCGTTATACAATGGAATGGTTTATAAACGTGCATAATTATGACATTTTTCTTAAAGCAAGTATTGTTCGAGATTATCATGCAGCATAGAGATGTTACAATATGATTATACACAAAGCAAATAAAAAAATTAAGCTAAAGTTAAATTATTTTGTTGATTCATATATATGATGCCTTTTTCATCTCAACTCTGGAAAAGTAGAATTTTAATGTAAATGTGAGTAGCAACGAGGGTAGAGAATAAAGGATGAGGACACATTATATCTCTTTGAACTTTATTGGTTTTTATCAACAATAAGAAACAGCAGCTGTTTGTCGCTAAACTCAAAACCTAGAGGTAAGCAGTTTGCCTTTGTCGCCCTCCCAGTTGATTTCTGGCATCATTTTATTGTTCTTCAGGAAGTCACCATGTCACATCTCTTAAATCACCTATTATATCTTTCCTCCAAAGTCGCTTACTCACGTTGAGCTGTCAATTATTTTTAACTCTTGTACACAAAGTGGCAGTATTTTAAATATTTAAGTGCAAAGGTCCTATTGATCAGATTTTGGTAGAAGAAGTGACCAGGAATATCAGCCTCAAATAGTGAAAAACCATAAATGCATCAAAATTGTTTGAAATCATTAATAACCGACAGTGCAGATGTTGTGTGAGGTTGTCAGTATCAGGATGAAAGTGCACTTATTTATGTAGCCCCACATTTTGCTCAGTCCTTAGGAAGCTTTCTTTGCAATATTGCCTTCTAGATTTTTACTTGCTCAATATGACTTTATTTATGTGATATACAAATGGCAATTACCTCTCTCCTTCTCACATTCATGCCTTTGTGCTTAAATGGGTAACCATACTAAGAATGTACTCACCAGGAAGAAATATTTATCTGCCTAAGCATTAAAAGGGGAGCAGATGATTCAATCTGACACCTGGAAATGAATTTAAAACAACTATAAATTAGAATTGATAGGAAAGCGTACCACATAATTAAAGCTTCATCACTGTATATAAAAAATAAGGAGCATGCAAATAGGTGTCTTTAAGGAGAAATGAAACTTAAGCACTCATTTGCCTTTATCAGTGTATGCATAAACAATCTATGCCTGCTTTCTAGTTCCCTGCCTACTGCTTGCCTGAAATGGCAAACACCCTGGGACGGAGAGCATGCTGGTTCTCAATTAGTAATTTCGGTTTGCTTGACAAAGTAGGATACTTCTATTCAACAGACTCATCTTAGAAATAAATTAGAAAGTGTGAATGAATCACTCTTTCATACATTTAAAACATAGAAATTCACTTTTCAATTTTGAAATAGATCCAATAAATCTTGTCCTAAAAATGATTTCTGAGCATAAACATGATTCCAGAGAAAGCATGATTAACTTCTGTATGTAGGGAACTGAATATAAATTTGTTGAATGAATTAATTACTGATGTTGCCATATAATCAATTTTTGTTTTAGGGAAAAATAAATGTGTTTATGTACATGTGTGCTTTAGAAAATAATTAATGTACATATGTGCATTCATGCACACACACACAACCCATCTATATTTCTTCAGACAAATTACTGTGGAAAAGAACTGATAGATCATCAATATAGTTATATTGTATCATCAGTAAAATTTAAAAAATTTAGATTCATTTTAATGTGAACCAGTGTAGCATGATCACTTTCCCGTTTAAGTCTTGAGAGTAGTAAAAATTAACATGAAAAATGCTAACTCTCATAAACATGAAATACACCTTGTGACAAATATTGTCTCTGCACCAATCGAAAAATAAAATACAGTAATAAATAATTTTGGATATTTGACCAGAACTATAATGGCAAGTTTAAAGCAGATATATTTTCAGATTCTAAGCATGTGCCTAAGAATACAAATCAAACAATCGCAAAGAAGTCAAACTAAAAATAAAATGTTTGAGAACAAATTTCCAGAGATAATATTCACAATGAATTCCATGTGAAAGTAAAATTAATGGAACAAAGGAATGTTTTTTTCTTTTGTTCTGTCTCTTTCGGGAGAGAACATTGATATGGCAATTTTTTATCATAAACTGATTATTTCTTCTATCATTAGGAATTTTTTTAATTTTTAAAAACAATTTTTACTAGAGTATTAAATGCATGTATGTATGCCTATATGTGTGTATATATGCATATATAAAATAAGCATCTATTCCATTCTCATCTATAGCTCTAATTCTCACAGATAACAACTTTATTACTCTTTTTAGTTCATCTAGGATTAAGCTACAATTTCCTAATTAATATCTTCTTGTTATTTGTTGAGATATTTTTATACATTACTCATTGACTTGCTTTTATGATTGATGAAAATGGACATCAGTTACACATCATTCTATTCTCCCCAAATATAATTTCACTCCCCACCCTCCCTTCCTGTCCCCCATTCCCGTTTTCTGTATTAGTTATCTTTGCATATTTAAATGCCATGCTATGAAAGGTTTCCTTTGTGTGTGCCTTTATTTTGTTTTAATATTCACCATTGTCAACCTCCTTCTTTGGCTTTCTGTCCCACGAGCACTCTTACTTACTACAGCACTAAATGTATCAAAAATTTTTTATTGTTTAAGACACAAACTGATTTTTTAGTGTAATTTTCAAAAATGCTGTGCTGTTAACTGTAAAATTTAGGTCTCATGGGCTAAAATTTGTAATGGAGCATACCATTGCTCCCAAAGATCAAAGAGAAAAAAGGCAGGCATTTTATTTCCTAAGTAATTATTTTCAACTGATAAATATTGTAGATCTTCTTTAGCAAGGTTATATTTTCCAAGATATTACAGGCTTGTGTTTTTGATGTGTTGTGTGGGCAGCTGCTGAAAATTTGTTAGTGAGCAGCCCTATAGCATTTGCTTCAATTTGGCATACCCGAAGATGCAATCTCAGAGCCCTCAGTATTCTGGTTCCGGCACAGGCTGGCTAATCTTCATAGTCAGGAACACCTGTCATCCCAGACTTTTTTATTATTTTATTTTTTTACTTTCTTGCTTTGGATTCAAGCTTTCTGGATCTCATGCATTTCTAAAACTTGATTTAGTCCCTTATGTTCCTAGAATGCATTCTTTACTAGGTTCCTTAAAAAGGTCCAAAGGGACTATGCTGAATCTAAAACCATCTTCATTGAGTTATTACACTTAATTAATACGGTGGCTAAAGTGAGCATTCAAGGTTCAAAATAATGTTACCATAAAATTTTGATAATATTGTTCAATAATTTGTGGGATCAGGAGTTGCTGTTGAATGGTCACTGACATTTTAATCTTTTTTTTTAACACTCACAATTACATATTAGTTTTTTTGTTTGTTTGTTTTTGAGACAGTCTCACTCTGTCGCCCAATGGATTGCAGTGGCACAATCTCGGCTCACTGCAACCCCTGCCTCCTGGGTTCAAGCGATTCTCCTGTCTCAGCTTCCTGAGTAGCTGGGACTACAGGCGCCTGCCACCATGCTCTGCTAATTTTTGTATTTTTAGTAGAGACGGGGTTTCACCATATTGGCCAGGCTGGTCTCAAACTCCTGACCTTGTGATCCGCCCACCTCAGCCTCCCAAAGTGATGGGATTACAGGCGTGAGCCACCTGGCATGGCCTACTTAGTAGTTTTTAAATACATTTACTTCCTTCCTTTTTTCCTCCAGCTCACTTATTTTCTTGTTGGATGATGTTAATCTTTTTAACCCATCCATTATTTTCTTAACTTCAAAGATTACGTTTTTAATGTACAGTTATGTTTAGTTTAATAGTTTGGTTTAATATCAAATATCCTGAGTCATTTTTTAGAGTTATAGTCTAGTCATGTTTTTATGCCAACTTTTAATTTTTTTATTATTTTTTCTTTTTCTTTTTTTTTTTTTTTTTGAGACAGAGTTTCACTCTTGTTGCCCAGGCTGGAGTGCAATGGCACTATCTTGGCTCACTGCAACCTCTGCCTCCCAGGTTCAAGCGATTCTCTTCTCCTGCCTTAGCCTTCTGAGTAGCTGGGATTACAGGCATGTGCTACCATACCCAGCTAATTTTGTAACGAGGTTTATCCATGTTAGTCAGGCATGCACCACCACGCCCGGCTAATTTTGCATTTTTAGTAAAGACAGGGTTTCTCCATGTTGGTCAGGCTGGTCTCGAACTCCTGACCTCAGGTGATCCACCCACCTCAGCCTCCCAGAGTGCTGGGATTACAGGCATAAGCCACCACACCCAGCCAACTTTTACTTCTTTAAACATATTTAACGTGAGTTTGTATGTGGATTGTTCTGCATCTGATGACCCCAACATTAGCCATTTTGTTGATTGGATTCAGATAGAGGTCGTTTTGTTTTGGGGGTGTTTTGTATGTTTGAGTTTTTGTTGCTTTTCTGTTGTTTTCCTGTTTAAATCTTAAATAGCAGAGCTGTATTTGCTTCTGTTGAGTGCCAGGAATGCTACCCACACTTTAAATTCTCAACTTGAAAATTATTTGTGGCCGGGCATGGTGGCTCAAGCCTGTAATCCCTGCACTTTGGGAGGCCGAGTCCGGTGGATCACCTGAGGTCTGGAGCCTAGCCAATATGATTAAACCCCATTTCAACTAAAAATACCAAAAAAAAAAAAAAAAAAAAAAATTGCCGAGTGTGGTGGCACACGCCTGTAATCCCAGCTATTTGGGAGACTGAGATGGGAGAATCGCTTGAACCCGGGAGGTGGTGGCTGCAGCAAGCTGAGATGGCTCCACTGCACTCCAGCCTGGGTGACAGAGTGAGATGCCATCTCAAAAAAAAAAACAACAAAAAAGTTACTTGTGTTGTATACGTGTTTGTTTAAAATTTTCTAGTAGTATTTAATAAATACAAAAAACTATAAGTAGCGCCACCTGAAAAATTACATTACAAAGATTTTAAGAATACTTTACATGTACATACATCATCCTCTCCTTTTAGATAGTCCAGAGTTAATTACCATGTGATAGTATCTGATCATTGAGACTGATAGATACAGAAAGGGACTGAGTTGGGGAGGTGTATGTGTATATAACTGTGTGTATATATTCATAGTGGAATGTATGTATTCTTAAAAAATAGATTGAGCTCTTCTTGTTTGAGGTTTATAAAGATAGTATCACACTATACATCATTTTCTGAAACTTGCTTTTTTTCACTCAATAATATGTTCCCAAGATTCACCCATATTTTTCCATATAAGTAGAGCTCACATTTTTCGCTTTTGTATTATGTTGAGATGTGTGATTATACAATGATTTATTCATCTATTCTCATGCTGTTTGACGCTTTGGTTTACTTCCTTTCTGTCATTTTACAAACAATAATTCTGTATGACCTATGTCTACATATATGTCAAGTTACTGACCTCCAGTACTGCAGAATTTGAGCTTATTTGGAAATAGAGAAAATAGTTTAAAATGAGGTTATTAGAGTTAAAGCCCTAATCCAATATGAATGGTATATTTATGAAAAGGAGCAATTAAGATACAGAAATAGGGGAGGCCAAGTGAATACACAGGGAGGAGATGGCTATGCAATGGTAGTGATACAGCTACAAGCTGGGGGGCACCAAGACTTTCTAGCAAACTCCAGTAGCAGAGGCAGCAAGGGAAGATTCTCTAAAAGTATGTCCTTATCAGACTTGTATCCTCCAGAACTGTCAGACAGTATATTTCTATAGTTATTGGCCACCTAGTTTTTGTTACTTTGTTACAGCAGCTCTAGGAAAGTACATTTCCCAAAGTCATTGTGTCAAATATAACATCCATCAGTTCTACATAATAGTTTTTATTCTACCACATACTTTTAACACTTGGGATTGTCAGACTTAACTTTTATTAATTTCATAAGTGTAAAATGGTATCACATCTTGGCTTTAATTTGCATTTGCCTGGTTTAATTTTAGGATAGTTGTCTCTGTTTATTGATCTTTCATGTTTCCTCCACTGTAAATTGTTTTCTATCAACATCCTTGACTATTTTCTCTACTAGGTTATTCTGCCTTTTCTTAGGGATCTTTAAACACACTGTATTTGTAAAGATGTGTGCTGAAACTATCTTCTTCTCTTTATTTGTAAAATGATTCACTTTCTGTACATTGTCTTTATTTTATAGAAGGTTTTAGTTTGAGTATAGACTGATTTATCAACCTTTTTAAATTTTGTTTTGTTGTTTTAGAAATCCCTTTCTAACTGAAGATCATTAAAATATTGATCTACATTGTTTTATAAACTAAACTTTTGCTAAAAATTATTTTATAAATTTAGGATTGCTGGTGAAAACCAAAAAAGATGCAGACTGAGAATTTTTCACTCAAATTTTGCATGTGAGCTGGGCACAGTAGCTCATGCCTGTAATACCAGCATTTTGGGAGGCTGAGGCAGGTGGATCACTTGAGGCCAGGAGTTTGAGACCAGCCTGGGTAACATGGCAAAAACCTATCTATACTAAAAATACAAAAATTAGCCAGGCATGGTGTTGCACAACTATAATCCCAGCTACTCAGGAGGCTGACACATGAGAATCACTTGAATACAGGAGGTGGAGGTTGCAGTGAGCCAAGATCGCACCACTGCAGTCCAGCCTGGGTGACCGAGCAAGACTCTGTCTCAAAAAAAAAAAAAAAGTACACGTGTCAAAAAATCAAAATTAGTCCCTTGCAAGATAAACTTAGAAATTGCCATCTCAGTGTGATCCTTCTCCCATATAGGTCAAAGCTGCCTTTTGTAATAAAATAACTTTATTAATATACAGATATGACTTAATATTTTTCAGTGCAAGCATTATGTTGAGACATGCAGAGAACGGGGGAAAAAAACATGATATTCATTGAAAGGGGAGATATTGTGATCTTGGAGGCAGGAAAACCTGCAACATTGTGGCAGGACTGAATTTGCCCTCAGTGGAAAATTTCAAAAGTTTATTTTTACTGAAGAGGGTGAATAAGGTATTCCATTAAAATATTAAAGATTTATTAGCTTGGTAAACTGTCCATTATATATCCATATATATATATATATATATACACACTATATATTTACATATATTTATGTATATGCATGTATATATAAATATATTTATGTGTGTGTATATATATGTGAATATGTGTATATGTATGTATATATGTGTGTGTGTGTGTGTATATCTGTCTCTCTCTCCAACATGAGTTTGATGTGTTGTTGTATATTTTAGAGTAACTAGTGCCATCATTTTTCATTCCTTTTTGGTTTTACGAGCTAAATGTTTACAACTATACTCTCACTGAGCTATATAATAAACGTTTCAGAGATATTAATGCCCCTCACTTTTGCAAAAGACACTTGGGAGAAAAAGGCCTGTGGAAAAGCAGCCAGGAAACGTCCTCTTAGTTAGGACAAGCTTAGAGGTTTTCTTTTGTGTACGCAGAATCTCCCTCAAGTAATTTTAGACTGCTTTATGATTCTTCATCCCAATCCATTGTGGATACCACAGTGTCACCCTCTCCCCTAGCAGTTAAAGCTTTCTGTGTCTGTAAAAATAGATATTACCAGGGTTATCTGAGCCTACACTATGAATCTAAAATGTTGTCAAGGGTGGCTTACATCTGGGTCGCCCTTAAACCTAGTGCAGAGCTCGTTAGGTTTAGTTTGTTGTGGAGTCTATCTGCAGCTTCAGTAAATAACCTTGTAGCTAACCTAGACTTTGGTCTATCCCCTCCTTGCTTCAAGAGGCCATAAAAATAAAGATAAATGTTGTAAAAATGGCAAATATCCCCAGGCCAAAAAAGCTTTTAGCTTTTCACTTACTTCTCTAGGATCTCATTTCCCTTCAATCTGGACTTGTGTTTTTTTACCACCTTCATGCAACTATCTTTATCTTTACATATAATCCACAAATATTAATTGTTTGTCACTAAGATATTGAACTGAATTATTTAACTTGCATTGTCAAAAACCACATATGATTCGATGTATTTTAATCACCTGAATTATTATTCGCCTATTGACTATCAAATTTTCTAAATGTTGGCCAGTGGAGGCAAGTTCATTGGTTTCTTTGTATGTTTCTGTAGTCCCATTAATCTTTGATATCTCACTTAATTTTGGTCTCAAGAAGAAATCCTATTCCCACTTTCCCTTCAATTCTTCAGACTTAGAAACAGCAAATCTCTAAGAAAATGTAGTTTATATCAATGTGAAAATAGTGGTATTACTGACCAGTGTTTGGGCATTAGAATTGTGTTTCATGCCAAGAAATGAAGTTGTAGGCCTTTTTCAGCAATAATAATTAAACAAAAATGTGTGACTACTTTACAAATATAAATTTACAAAAGGCATGCATAATCAGTTCTAATGTTATAGTGTTGCTATTTAAATACTTTCATTTTATTCTTGTAGAGAATTTTTTCTTTTGCTGAAAAGTCTTAAATACTAATATTAAAAATCATAGATTTCAAAATTCCTTTTCAAGGATGCAGCTATGTTGATTTCTAAAATGAAAGTCAGTTAACATGTTAACAATAACTTGCTGTTATTTAGATTTTTACATTCAATACATAATTAGATTTATTTCAAATACAAATAAATACTTTCATGTACATATTTTGACATATTTACACATTATGAAGCAAGAGTTATGTATTTTTTTAATTTTTAATACTACACTATATTAAACAATTATGGTTCTTTCTCAAGCAGAAGCAACCAGGCATATATGGAAACTTGTTTGATTTGAGGGCTTAGGCACAAAAAATATAAGATGTACTTGGAACATTTTGTGATGCCAGAAATTAAGGAAGCATGCTGAAAGAATGATGGAGACATGTTGAAAGGCACCAGAGCCAACCTAAAAAAATCATCCAATGGCTGAATCTGGAAGGATTTGCAGAAAACAATAAATAACCATATTATTAGATTCTAATCAATAATATAAAACAAAATAAATGTTTTTGAATCTATACTGATCTAAATAAATAAAAGCATAAGTAAAAATAAATGAGAGAGAAGGGGCAGCTTTTCCTTGTAGAAGAATTTCAAACAATAAATGTGGAACTGAATGAAGAAAATTGAAAATCACTATTAGTAAATGGCAGTATTAATTGTTGCCTGCAAGAGCACTGATTGATGCTAAAATTAGTGGGCATTTTTTTAGGAGAAATGGGATATTTGCATACACTCAAAATATCTTCACCAAGATATGTATTAATTATGAAGAAAAAAATGGTAACTTAACAAAGCAGAAAACTGGCAGAAATACCTTAATTGACTGAAGATCATCAGTCCTAAGACATATTGACATTGGATACTCCCTGCTATGATATAACACACTAAGAACAGACTGATTCTGTGATAGTCTTGACAAAAATGCACAACTTTAATCTAATGACAAGAACATATCAGACAGGCCCTCATTGAAAGACAATCTGCACAGTAACTTGACAAGTATTCTTTAAAAGTGTCAGCGTCGTTGTATTAGTCTGTTTTCATGCTGCTAATAAAGACATACCCGAGACTGGGTAATTTATAAAGGAAAGAGATTTAATTGACTCACAGTTACTCATGGCTGGGAAGGCCTCACAGTCATGGCGGAAGAGCAAGGGACATCTTACATGGCTGCAGGCAAAAGAGATTGCTCAGGGGAACTCCCCTTTATAAAACCATCAGATCTCATGAGACTTACTCTCACCAGAGCAGGATTGGAAAGACCCGCCCCCATGATCCAATTACCTCCCACCAGGTCCCTCCCATGACACGTGGGAATCGCGGGAGCTACAATTCAAGATGAGATTTGGGCGGAGACACAGCCAAACCATATCAGTCATGAAAGACAAAGATTAAAGAATTCTCACAGATTGCAGGAGAGTGAGGAGACATGACAATCAAATGCAAAGTGAGATCTCCAGAAAAGAAGAATGACTTTAATGGCAAAGATGAGATTTGAACAAAGTCAGGAATTTTGTTAGTAGTAAAATGATTAGAATAGTATTTATAGTAAGCTAAACTTTACATAAGTAATTGTAAACTAAAAAAATTTTAAATAAACTTACTAAATATTATACATTTCCATGTGGTACAGCCTAAATTTTGACCACACTATATGCCCATTGGACTCTTCTTCTCCTGTCTGGTTTTATATCAGGGTAATACCATTCTCATGAGTTATGACAGGAGCCCCACTTTTCTTTCTTCAAGAAGACTTTGCATAAGACTGGAATTTTCTTTTCCATGAATGTTCCTTGAAAACTGTTTGAGTGAACTCTTTGGATTTGGAAGGGTAGAATATTTTAAATCATACTTGATTTTCTCTTTTGTAGATTTTGGCATATTTTGAATTATTTTTAGGAATTTTCCACTAAGGCTAAGTACTCAATTTTATTAGCACATAAGTGTTGGTAATATTTTCTAATAGTCACAATCTTGATTTGTCTGTTATTTTCAATTTTATTCTTTTAAAATATTCAGGAACATATGGATTAGAGTTTATCTTTTCTGTGTTAACTTTTAACTTAATTGTGGCATGGTCAGACTATTTAGTAGAATAGTGGTTTATTAAAATGTATTTAAACTTGTGTAATAACTTAGTGTTTGGTTAGATTGGATTAAATGTTTCATGCCAGCTCTAAAAGAATCTGTATATATATATATATATATATATATATATATATGTACATATATATATACAACTTGAATACATCATTTAGAGAGTACAGATTCTTTTATATGTATATATATATATATATCAATCCAATCATCCATATATTTGTATTTGTTTTTTTAAATACTCCTCATATTTAAAATTTTTAATTGAAAACTCATTAATTGAAAAAAAAGTTGTGGCTGCATTTCCTGTTTGCTCTAGCTTTGAGAATAGATACTAGGAATAATGAAGATTTTAGCAGAAATCAAATTTTATAAGACTTTATACACCAAATGAAATTAAACACTTACCATCAACAATAAGTGCTTTCATTGGGGTAGTGATATCGTTTTTGTATTTTAGAAAGGTCACCTTTGCTAAGGAGTAATAAATTCGTTTATTGAAGTGCCACTTGTATAAAATTTAATTTTTTAAAGAAAGTTCTTGCAATCAACAGGTTAGAATTTATGATGTGCCGTGGTAGAATCATAGTGAAGTATATTAAAAGAGGATGTGGTTATCAGGCAGAGTTGTGTCAAAAATCTTTCATAAGGAAGGAAAAAATGTTGAGGTAGGAAAAGTTTGTGGGACAAAGCTAAAAGAGACCAAGATAATTGGATAGTATTAATTTGAGAGAAACTGACAGGACATAGGATCTAAATTATGACGGGTCAGTCTGTGGATATTTTCTTTTAAGTATAATGGGAACGATCAAAGAGTTTTGAAACTCTGAGTAAAGCTTGATAATATGAATGCTTTTAAGGGGCAACAGGGCTGCAATGTGGACTAAGAGTGTGTATGAATTGATTTGATTTGGCCAAGCACAGGAGCTAATAGACTAGGTAGGAAGCTTCTATACAATATACAATACACAAATCATTTATTTTATTGCATAAAATAATGTACAAATAATGATATGGTGGCTACTACACTCAAATGAACCCTTAGATAAAATACTAAGTGCCTGTTTTCTGTTACATTCTTATGTTCCATACAAATAAGTAAGTAGATAATAGAATGCCTGGTGATGACGGGTGATAGGAGAAGTGATTGTGAGCACTATTTTTGATAAGGCTATTTTCAGTTAAGCTATTAGTGAAAGCTCTTGAGGAGGTCCCCGTAGAGCAGACAACTGAAGGAAGAGAACAGGGGAGCCATCAGAATATCCAGGGGACAGGTATTCCAAGAAGAATCAGCAAAGGCAAAGAGAACCAATAAGATGGTAGCAAAGTAATGAGTTGAGAGTTGCTTTCAGTGGTGTGTTACCAGAGATTAAAAAAATGAAGGATACAGGCTAAGGGATCAACTGCAGTGTGATGGAAACTGAGTTTTAATGATGCCTCTTAGGAAATGACTTCCAACATGTAGCATATGTATATGCCTGTTGGGCTGCCACAACAAAGTCTCACAGAATGGGTGGCTTAAACCACACAAATGTATTTTCTCCCAATTCTAGGGACTAGAATCCTGAGAACAAGGTGTCTGCTGGCTCATTTTTTCTGAGGCCTCTCTCTTTGGCTTGGCATAGCCCAACAAACAGTCAGCTTTGAACAGTGCCATTTTCTCAGATTTGGTAAACTGTATTATGATAACATGAGGATAAGGGGAAGGAATTTTACGTGAGAGAAATAGCATGAGAAATATAGAAATAGTATATAGGGGCCAGGCACAGTGGCTCATGCCGGTAATCCCAGCCCTTTGGGAGGCCGAGGCAAGTGGATCACCTGAGGTCAGGAGTTCGAAACCAACCTGACCAATATGGTAAAACCCCATCTCTACTAAAAATACAAAAATTAGCCTGGTGTGGTGCCAGGTGCCTATAGTCCCAGCTACTCCGGAGGCTGAGGCACGAGAATTACTTGAACCTTGGAGGCGAGGGTGCAGTGAGCCAGGATCACGTCACTGCACTCCAGCACTCCAGGCTGAGTGACAGAGTGAGACTCCATCAAAAAAAAAAAAAGAAAGAAAGAAAAGAAAAGAAAAAAAGAGAGAAAGAAAGAAGAAATAGTAATATAGGCAATTAAGTTTTGACTAGAAAACTTTGAAAAGCCCAGTTTGGTCCATATCTTTCATGGAAGTGACTAAATGCAAAATGATATAGGAGAGATATATTCAGGCAAGAATGTGACAAGCTAAGAGGTCTGGACTTTATTATGTATATTAAGGAGAATTACTTAAGGTTTATGAGCAAGAAGGTCCTATAATCAGAAGTGTACGTGAGGTCGATTAATCCATCAGAAATATGTAGTTTATGATCAGGTGCTGAAACATAAATCTCATTAGCAGTAGAGGTTGTTTATGCTGGAAGCACATCTAGGTACACCAAAAGCATAGATAAATTTTTGTTTTTCTCTGGAATGAAGGGGAGTTTGTCAGTATTGAGTGTTTTCACTCTGACACTGCGAAGGGCATCTTTATATTTTTTCCGCAGACTGTCCTTTGTTCCTGCTGTCACAAGTAGAAGTAGAATTCCTACCCATTATGGCTGATTTCATTGGATTTTGTAATGTTCTGCCATGCAGTCGAAATAAGTATGAGTAGTAAATAACTAAATATAGCATAGTAAACACAACTAAATAGAAACATTCACTGTATATCCTGTGGTTTGTTGTGATTGTGTAAACACACATAAATACATATCTGCACTCAAAGCAGATCTATGCAATGAAAAAATACATGCTTGGCTGGTGCAGTGGCTTGCATCTCTAATCCCAGCTATCCCAGAGATTGAGATGGGAAGATAGCTTGAGCTCAGACCAGCCTGGGCAACACAGCAAGACACCCATCTCAAAAAATAATAAAATAAAATAAACAGACAACATACTAACATTTTTTAACTTTTATTTTAGGTTCAGGGATACATGTGCAGGTTTGTTACATAGGTAAACTTGTGTCACGGGGGTTTGTTGTACAGACACATATTTCATAGCCCAGGTAATAGGCCTAGTACCCAGTAGTTATTGTTTTTCTGTTCCTCTCCCTCCTCCCACTCTCCAGCCTCAAGTAGGCCCCAATGTCTGTTGTTCCTCTCTTTGTGTCCATGAGTTCTCGTCATTTAGCTCCCACTTATGAGTAATAACGTGGTATTTGATTTTCTGTTCCTGCATTAGTGTGTTAAGGATAATGGCCTCCACCTCTATCCTTGTTCCTGCAAAAGATATGAACTCGTTTCTTTTTATGAACATACTTATTTTGAAACCAGAATTTGTCCTACTGTTAGGATTTGTTCCTTACTATTGATAATATGGGCAGACAAAAGCCCCCAAAGTTCCTGGACCTTAATGTTATCCATATTATGTGTATTCATCATTTGTCAACATCTGATTTAGAGTTTAAGATCTATTATATTGCCTCGTACATGTTTTGCTTTTGGCTATTCTGTTGAGAAATTTCTCTCTTCTTTTCTTTATACTTTACAGACACTATTCATCTTCGAGTTCTTGAATCCTCCCCAGTTGGCACAGCCATTGGAAGTGTCAAAGCAACTGATGCTGACACGGGGAAAAATGCTGAAGTAGAATACCGAATTATTGATGGTGACGGTACTGATATGTTTGACATTGTGACTGAGAAGGACACACAGGAAGGCATCATAACTGTGAAAAAGGTACACAGCATCCATATAAATATCTGTGTGTTTCAGGAGTAGGGATTGCATTATATACTTTTCACTCATGAATTATCCATTGGGAAATACCACTCTAATTTTCCAACAATGTGATGTATACTGTGCATACATAAGACAGACATAAAGCCAAAGAGCTCCTTGAAAATTTTGACCACATGTTTTGGTTGATTGAGACAGGAAACCTGAAATTTTAGAAAATATAAAAGGCAAGTTAATATATGTGTGATCATATTTCTAAGCCACATTAATAAAAGCCCATCATAATCACATTGTTTTATTTTAAAATGTGTAGTTAATACCTAGTAATGGCAATATATCATCCCAGTTGGAGATATAAAAAGTCCGATGCCATCTATCCAGATGATGAAGCAATAGTTAGAGTTACTAATAAAAGAGACAGCATGGATTGGAACATAATTTAATTGTTCACATTTTCCCTTCTGCTATATAAATTAAACTTTTCTGCTAACATATGCTCAGTGATACAATCTAAAGGTAACCTGTTTTTTATTGTAGCATCAGTGCCATCATTATGAGAAAAAAATAAGGCACATTAAACTTTAGATCCTAATGAAATGCCATACATAGAGTAACTACATAAGCATTAGTTAATAATTAAACTATCCTGAGATACTTTTGCAAGGTACAAAGTACAAAACCAACTGTTATTAAATGGACAGTGACTAGCAAATGGGAAAGCAGCTGTCTTGTCATTTTTCAGACCAGATAGCAGCAGTAACACGAATAGAATCTGGTTCTTTTTGAAACAAAAATAAAAGGTCGAGGGAATCTGAACTAACAATGTCTTTTATCTGTTAACAAAACATACATTTTAGAATAAGTGAGATAGAAAATAGTTGATTTTATACTTCTGACAGTTAAACTATATGAATATTTAAGGTATTTTGTTTCATCATGTGACCTATTTACCAAATTACTATCAAAATTTTTTTCTTATTACAGAAGGTTTTTCTTACCTTGAATATTTGACATAACTTGAAAGTTGTATATTAGTCTCCAAGATTTCATAATGTTTTTATAATATCATAAGCCCATTACATTGAATGGAAACATCATGGCATAGATGTAAAAAGATAACTGCATGTATTTACTTAGAAAAATTTAGCAGTAGCTAACACCTCTGCACATGCACATTCACACACAAACACATACAACATCCATTAGCCCAATTTTTGTAATGGTACCACCTTTAAGATATAAATTTACAAAAAGCATGCATAATCAGTTCTAATGTTATAGTGTTGCTATTTAAATACTTTCATTTTATTCTTGTAGAGAATTTTTTCTTTTGCTGAAAAGTCTTAAATACTAATATTAAAAATCATAGATTTCAAGATGAAGTTTCAACTTCCATCCCAATTTTTCCAAGGTTTAAAGTCTCAATTTCCTGTGTTCCTAAGTATTAGTAATTGAATGCATAAAAAGTAAAAGTTGAATCCTAAATGAAACATGAAGATTATATTATTTGTATTAGTCTTTTTTATGTATAATTAATGAACTGTGTAAGAGAATTCAACCACAACTTAAAAATCACATCGTAACTGGGTGGGAGCATATCATCCAATTTCCCTCACTCTAATGTGATGATTTATTTTTTTATACAGCCACTTGACTATGAGAGCCGAAGACTTTATACTCTGAAAGTCGAAGCAGAAAACACCCATGTAGATCCCCGTTTTTATTACCTAGGACCATTTAAAGATACTACCATAGTGAAAATCTCTATAGAAGATGTGGATGAACCTCCCGTTTTTAGTAGGTCCTCCTATCTGTTTGAAGTCCATGAAGATATTGAAGTGGGCACAATCATTGGTACTGTAATGGCAAGGGACCCAGATTCTATTTCCAGCCCCATTAGGTAAGTGTGCCTTTGAAAAATGAAAAAAGCCGGGCTCAGTGGCTCACGCCTGTAATCGTAGCACTTTGGGAGACCGAGGCGGGTGGATCACAAGGTCAGGAGTTCGAGACCAGCCTGGCCAACATGGTGAAACCCCGTCTCTACTAAAGATACAAAAAATTAGCCGGTAATGGTGGCACATGCCTGTAATCCCAGCTACTTGGGAGGCTGAGGCAGGAGAATCACTTGAACCTGGGAGTCGGAGGTTGCAGTGAGCTGAGATTGTGCCATTGCATTCCAGCCTAGGCGACAGAGATGAATCTGTCTCTAAAAAAAAAAAAAAAAAAAAAAGGAAAAAGGAAAACAAAATGTTGTTTAAAATGAAAAAAAAGCAGTAGAAATACATATACAGATCAAGAAATTCTATTTAAAACATTTAATGCGATGAAAGATACAAGAGTCCTTCCGTAAGTTGTATACAAATATGGTGAGCACAGGCATTTCTAGTAAATTGCCTCTGAATGTTTTTGGGGCAGGGCATGCACAAGCTTCATGGTTTTCTTCTTTTTATCATGCCCTTTAGACTGAAACCTTGCTTGTTACACCTGCCTGTCTCCTTATGGTGTTTATTGTTCTGATCCCTGGTACAGACCCAGGGTACTATGTCAACTCTGCATTTACAGTGCAACCAAACTACTTTGTGCTTTCAAGTTATTAAATAAAATGTAAGGTTGAATGAGAGAAGTTTTAACAGTGATAAAGTAGGCTGGATGTGCTAGCTCACACCTGTAATCTCAGCACTTTGGGAAGCCATGTTGGGCAGATTGCTTAAGCTCAGGGGTTCGAAACCAGCCTGGGGAACATACTGAGACCCTGTCTCTATAAAAAATTAGCCAGGCATGGTGGTGCACACTTATAGTCCCATCCACTCAGGAGGTTAAGACAGGAGGATCACTTGAGCGCAGGAGGTCAAGGCTGCCATGAGCTTCATTCACACCACTGCTCTCCAGTGACAAAGCAACACCCTATCTTCGTAAAAAAAGAAAATAATTGCAATGCTGCAATGTGGGTTATATTATGATTTTAGAAACTCCCCTGATGCACAGCCATCAAAGTTGAGAGGATTCTGTTTTATGTTATTTATTTATTCTGCCTTTTTCAAAAAATATGAGAACATTCTAGAAAGATGAGTCTTTTCAATTCTTGTTTTCCTTCTTATGACAGCTTAAAAACAGATGAGATGTGATGAACTCCTGAAAATTAAAAAGAATCAATGTTTCAATGACACTTGTTCTATTACTTTAAAGAAATACATATATTGACATACACTATTCAGCATGAAAATGAACACTTACTATAATCCATTAGTCCATCTTGTATTTTGGATTTCATTTGTTTTCTAAATCTCTGCAGGCTAATTTTCCTTGCTCATTTTCTACGTGAACCAGTCAAGTATGAGTTCAGATGGTCATTGTTCACTTTCTGAGTGCACTCTTATCTTTGTCCTACATATGCCACAGCACATGCAGGAAACTTCTAATTTTATATGCCATATGACTTGAACCAGTTAAAAATTCTATAGGGTCTGCCATATCTTCAAGTGAAGACATGTATTTTATGAATACCTATGTTACATTTAATTTCTATAATTTCACATAATTATGTGTTCTTATATTCACACACAGCATCACAGGTTACATATTGGCAGAAGAAACCTGTACATGCCAGCATGATATTCCCATAAATGCCTCTTCCCCAATTCATTTACCAACATCTATATTGCTGCATTCCTTGTGTTTTTGTTTTTCTTTTTCCTTTGAAAGTTTTATATAACCAACACACAGGCCTAATTTTCTTCATTAAATATTTACCAAGCATTTTCTTGGCAGAGATTCTAAGGTTTAGCAGGCTGTCTTCTGTGTTTCAGATTTTAAAATTGACTTTACGAAATAAAATATAATATTGTTATCTAAATGTATATCAAGTGGCATACTTAAATTGTAATACCAAGATATTTCTCCACACAATGAAATAGAATTTAAATCCTCCTATAGACATATAATTATTATATGTCAAAATATATCTGTGGATATTTAAAATAAAATGGTTAATGAGGATGCAAGTCCAAAGACTAGGAGGAAAGAATCCTCTTGTGTATATTATTATACATATTATATTCCTGTTATGTATATTATATTATGTATATTGTAATCCTCTTAGGTATAATATTATACATTTTATAGCAAAAATAATAGCTCCCTTGCTCATCAATGACAGAGGGTTTGCCATTAAAGTTGCTGTATACTTTGACTTTATACTAATTTGATGTAGAAAATTTAATGAATATTCTTGGATGTCATTCTTTGGATAGAACATATATATTTAAAAAAATAGGCTGGGCATGGTGGCTCATGCCTGTAATCCCAGCACTTTGGGAGGCCGAGGTGGGTGGATCATGAGGTCAGGAGATCCAGACCATCCTGGCTAACATGGTGAAACCCTGTCTGTACTAAAGAAAACAAAAAATTAGCCGGGCGTGGTGGCGGGCACCTGTAGTCCCAGCTACTTGGGAAGCTGAGGAAGGAGAATGGCGTGAACCCGGGAGGCAGAGCTTGCAGTGAGCCGAGATCGCCCCACTGCACTCCAGCCTGGGCGACAGAGCGAGACTCTGTCTCAAAAAAAAACAAAAAAAAATAGAATAGCCTTACTAATGCAATATGTCATTATGGGAAGGATCATACTTGACATGCTATAAATTGTGTCACATCTTGTGAATGTTAATACAGTAACCAAAGGGATTTTCTTAAAATGTGTGTTCTGGAAATTATTTTAGAAAGGAAAATGAAAGTTAACACATATAACTTTCCAATACAGAATTGCAAACTATACACTTTGAATCATATTTGAAAAAGAGCTGTGATCTCTGTGTATCTGCAAGGTAATGTCACATAATGTTCAAAATTTTATCATTACTTCTTCATTCTGAACTACAGGAAATAATTAAGAAAGAACACACATGAAATGGATTTAGCAAAATCAGTGATGCATGACAGCAGACGCTTTTATTGATTTATATTTTTCAACTTTATGTCATATTTCTACAGAAGTAAGGAACCTTATTATTTGCCAAAATGCCAGTTAATTAGGTCATTCTTTCTTTCATTTAACAAATATTTGTGGATCACCATATCAGAGATATTAACATGTTTCTCAAGGAGTTCTCAGTCTGTTAGAAAAGAAGACTCAGGATGATAATCAAATAATACTCACTGAGTGACTAGTAGAGTTTGACACTTGGTGTTTTCATGTTTTATTGTCTGTTTGAGATGTGAGATGAAATTAATTCCTAATACAATGTGGTAAATGGAAAGATGGTGGTAAAATCTGCTTTATGAGTGAAGGAGACAAATAGCTTCCACTTTACATCATCATGAGAGGCTACAAGGAAGAGGTGAAATTTATGTTAGATCTTTCAGTAATAAAATAATTATTCCAAGTGGAGAGACACAATGATTTTCTTAATATATTAATGTTAGATATGTAGTTTGATAAAGATAATGGGATCTATTTAAACTACATCAACCAGAATGTTAGTCTAGTTTTAGGCTTTAAAATGACACCCAGCACACCATGCTGGCAATCAAGTTGCAGGATAGTTTGCTGTTGTTTTTCAAATGCATATAGACTTTGATACAGATATATTAAAAACACAGCTATATTAAAAACTCTTATCCCAAACTACTTTTCTTTTTCTTTCTTTTTTTTTTTTTTTGACGGAGTCTTGCTCTGTCACCCAGGCTGGAATGCAGTGGTACGCAATCTTGGCTCACTGCAACCTCCGCCTCTGGGTTCAAGTGATTCTCCTGCTTCATCCTCCTGAGTAGCTGGGACTACAGGCATGTGCCAACACACCCGGCTAACTTTTGTATTTTTAATAGAGATGGAATTTCACCATATTGGTCAGGCTGCTCTCAAACTCCTGACCTCATGATCCGCCCACCTGGGCCTCCCAAGGTGCTGGGATTACAGGCGTGAGCCCCTGCGCCCGGCCATCCAGACTTTTCTATTTTTAAAATATCTCAAGTTAAAAGCAATATGTATAATAATGATACACATGGCTAGGAAACTGAAGCTACATGAGTATTATATCATGAAGCTACTAAACACCATAATAAGTTGATAGTCTATTACTATGATGAAACTAACATTGTCTCCAATTTTCCAAGAACAACATATAGCTTCCGGGAATGATCTTTTGCAATAAATCTTTGTATTATTCTTCTTCAGCAGAACTTCCAATAACCAAATAAAGTCAGTTGGCAATGTAACTGTCTGTAATTCCAACTGTTTTGTGACCAAATATATCAAAGTCAGTTGAATGAATATGACAATAGACAATAATTTAAATAACACAAGGATTCAGAAGAATAGCATTTAAATGCAGAGCAAAGTACCAATTTATGCCTTGAGGAGAATGTATGTGTGCAACTAGGAAAAGTCATTCAAACAATCTACATTCCAGATCAGCACTGTGTTCTTTCATGTAATTATCAGTGATATGTGTGTCTTTGCGTTTAACTGTTTTTTCTGCAAACTATTAATAATGCTACCATGTATTTTTTCTTGCCCTCCACATTCAGATTTTCCTTGGATCGCCATACTGACCTTGACAGAATCTTTAACATTCATTCAGGAAATGGATCTCTTTATACATCAAAACCTCTTGACCGTGAACTATCTCAGTGGCATAATCTTACTGTTATTGCTGCTGAAATCAGTAAGATGAATTTTATATATCTAACATATATCTAGATATGTTTATGTTTATATATTTTATGTAGTTTAACATATTTTATAGGTTTTATTTTATATTTAAAATAATGCATTCTCATTGGACAGATGAATTGTAATTTTCTCAGCGCTGATACTTTTTTTCAATATTTCCTACATCGATACATAGAGGGATACCTATAGTATTGGTAGAAGATGCAAAACTTTTATTTCTGCCTTCTTGGAGATTTTGGCTGAGCCTCATAATAACATTGACATAAAACAGATTAACAGGCCGGGCACGGTGGCTCATGCCACCGTGAAAACTGAAATGTTTTTATACTAGGATGACAAAGAGAGGCAATAGTGAAAAAGTAATTAAATGTATATGGAGAGCATAAATGAAGATAAAAATTTGTTAGCAAAATCTGAATCATTTGTATGGACTTGTCTTGGCCTCACTTACCATTTTTGATGATAAGAATGTTACTTTTCTTCTGGTATAGAGAGGACATCTTCTATGTGGAGGTTTTATCTCCTGCTTTCAGGAAGAAAAGGGGAGGAGCAGAGCACCCTTCTTACATCTGCTGTTTTTCAGTGTTTTTTAGTACCTTTAACTCAAAATAATCTTTATGCCAAAATGGCATATTTTGCCACCTTTCCGTATATATAAATGTATATTTAATATTAACTAATAAAAATGAGCTTGAATTATAGACTAACAATATTATCATTTGTGGAAAAAGTAGAAGTATTAAATTTGTCACTTGCACACTAATAATTAGGATCTATGCTAAATGCTGGATGCATATGATACCATTTAATCTTATGAACAAGCCTGTAGGTACATATTACTACTTCTCTTTTACAGATGAGGAATCCCAGGTATATATTGTTAATCAGAGTTCACATTAATCATATATGCCAGGTGTCATTCTAAAAAAAAGAATTTATTTTCTTCTAATATTTTTATTATCCTCATTTAACAGAGAAGGTACTAAGGCTCTGGGAACTTTGGTAACTTGCCCAAAGTTATGTCAGAGGTGGCACAACTGAGATTTGAAACCATGCCATTTCTAGATTCATTACTTAATTCCATAGCTAATTTACAAAATTTTATTTACTAAAACCTGATGGTTTTCAAACCACATTTGTCTCTAATAATGAAAGTTCTTGCCCATACTAGGACAATTTATGGGGCCTATTGTAAAATGAAAATGTCAGGTGCTTGTTAAAAGTAAATTAAGAAATGTGAGATGGAGCATTAAAACATGCAAGAGTCTCTTTTAAGGGTAAGGCCCTGTGGAACTGCTTGGGTCATATGCCCAGGAAGCCAGCCCTGCCAGCACAGGTACATGCAAACCTGTTCAAATGTTCTAATTCCCACGTTGTGATGTATGTGGTATAGAGCAACTCTTGACCTGTTTTTAAAATAAGCATTAATTAGGGACAGAATCGTTTTTTTAAAATTAAGCCCATAAATTTTAGATCTATAATACTAAGCTGAATCCACAAACATGTATCAAGGTCAAGTTATTTATTTGAAGTAACCACTGCAGGCTTTGGGAGGCAAAGCATTGGATGGGGCCGAATCACCGTGTCCCAGAACAATTGAATTAGGCTAGACAGATCATCAGCAATGAACTAAAAGCTTCAGGACAAAGTAATAGATTTAGCGTCTTTCTTACATCTGCCCCTGAAATACAGATTATTTTCAAATGATCCATTTTTTTCATAGTGAGATATAAATATCTATTTATATCCTCTTGTTCTCTCCATATAATTGCTATATTTGACATATAAAAGCTAAATACCCTGTGGATTTAGCTTTTGATTTTCAGGCTAACTAAATATTTCCAAGTTTTTCTTTTAAGGAAAGCTTTTATTTCTATCTGTATCCACATCCCCATAGTTAGATGTACCTAACATGATCCAATCTGGTCATTTCAGAATCATGATTGTGCTCTCTGCTTGATTCAATATCCTTGTTCAAGCCTAGTGAACAAGGAATTGCATTTTCCCTTACAGATATTTTGTGAGATTTAACCTCTAAAGCTAGTTGAAGTAATTACAATTCTGTAAAAAGCTAAGCCAATTACTTCTTTTTTTAAAGGACTGAATCTTTTTTTTGTCCTCAAATAAAATCAATCTGTAGAACAACTGCCAAAAATGCCTACCTGCCAAACCACAAACAGTCAGGATCCCATTATTCTGTTCTGGGCGTTAAATGCAACGAGGATGAGAGGGAAACAGCATACAAGGAATTTTTTCTACTAGACTTTAAACACTGGCTTTACAGTAAGTGTGTCATACATCACGCCCTGAGCAGGACACAATGACGTTCAAATGTACTTCTTACCAATATGTTTTAAGGCCTTGCTTCTAATGATTTAATTCTACATTCCATGCAAATATATCACATCATATGGCAGGCAGCACTCCAGGTAATTATTTAGTGCATCATATCACGGAATAACTCCTCTTTTTCTTCTTCAAAAATATTTTAAAATTCCATGTGGAGGCCGGGCGTGGTGGCTCACGCCTGTAATCCCAGCACTTTGGGAGGCCAAGGCGGGCGGATCATGAGGTCGGGTGATCGAGACCATCCTGGCTAACACCGTGAAACCCCGTCTCTACTAAAAAAATACAAAAAATTAGCCGGGCTTAGTGGCGGGCACCTGTGGTCCCAGCTACTCTGGAGGATGAGGCAGGAGAATGGCGTGAACCCGGGAGGCGGAGCTTGCGGTGAGCGGAGATGCGCCACTGCACTCCAGCCAAGGCGACAGAGTGAGACTCCGTCTCAAAAAAAAAAAAAAAACCAAAGCCATGTGGAGAATAAAACAGCTAAAATTAAGGTCGCAATCAATGACTTCATAATAAACTTGGGATTTTAGGGCATATTTGTTATAGAAACCAAAGAGCTCCTCTCATTACATCTGAAAATTTGACTATAATCATTGCAATACATTCTGTGGACAATAGAACTAAGTTTATGACTAAAGAACTCCAGTATCTATACTGTAGTTCTTATTCACAGAAATTCTCACCCAAAGCAGGTAAAACAGTTATATTTTTCTAATGTCTGTGATTTCTAGATAATTTAAAATTTCTCCATTTGGAGGCATGAAAAGGCCTGTGGATGCGTCGTCATGGCTTCACCTTAGGACATACATTTTAAGATCCTTTATTGCTGATACCTTCTTGCTACAGTAGAGTTTCCCTGAAGAACTTTGAGAGAAACTCAGGTGGTAAATACATGCCAGCTGCTATTCAGTTTGATTCTTCCTTGGAACACTTTATACTTTTATTTATACATAAGCGACAGCATCTGCCAGCAAAAAATATTAGTGTAAGCACTGTTTTTTGAACAGGTGGCTCCAGGCTCCATGCTTTACAAAGTACATTCATCCCTGTGGATTTAGCTTTTGATTTTAAGAGCCTTGAGTTATTTGTAAAGACCCTGGAGAATCTCTATATTGTGTTAGGGAAGGGGCCGACGACGGAATTTTTTAGTTATGAAACTTTTGTCTCTCCTGGCTCTGTGGCATCATTAGAAAGTGAATTGTTACCAACAAGGGTTATTTTTATGTCAAGACTTTATATTGAAAGGAAATATTTTGCTTATGTCCACTCACTATATGATTAGGTTAAAGAGCACATTCCAGAAAATATGAAAGAAGCATACCTTCCCACTTTTCTCCATAGCAACAAGTAGATAGCAAAAGGTCCATTTGTAGAGAACCCCACGGCTCTGGGTATTAGCAAATGGTCTGGCACAGAGGAAGTGGAAAATAATGAGATAGCATTTTTCTCCTTTTTTTTTTTCCTCCTCTCTCCACTTCTTCTCAAATGCACACCTCTTCAGACTCACATTAATGGTAGGAAGGCTAATTAATGTGTTTTTATTAGGTGGATACTTTATGTGGAGAAAGCATAAGTTTTTAAGTAACGTAAGAAAGTGAACAAGATATAATAATGATAACAAAGATGATGGTAATGATTATAGTCAACGAATATTGAGTCCTGATCATTAAACTGATACTTTCATAAGAAATTTTCACGCATTAACTCCTAATTTTACAAGTAACTCTGTGAGCTTACAGGTTCTACTTTGATTTATATTGAGTAGACCAGGACATTGAATACGTGGAGTGAGTTGGCCAAAGTAACATAAAAAATGAGTGGTGAACTTGGGAATCAAAGCAGCAGCTATGTTAGACTCCAGGGCCTGAACCCTAAACCTCCTGGTGCACTAACAAGTGGATAATTTGCAACAACATATTAGCAAATAAGAAGTTAGAACCAGACAACGGAATCCACGTGGGTTCAGAAGACTGCAGTAAGACTTAAAAGGATTGGTGAAGAAAGGATGCATTTTAAATTTTCTCTTGTAAAGAGGGATAAATGCACTTCGATTCTGTCTGCCTTTCTTTATTCTCTCTCAGCCTTGTAAATATATCCCTGCTAAGTAGTCTGTTCTTATATATCATTTTTTAAGTGCTGATTTTAATATTGGAGTAACATTCAATTATATGGAGAGAACAAGGGGATATAAATTATTTCTAGTAGTAATATACTTCCTATTTGTATGTGACAATATATTTTACCTTTGTATCTGAAAATTATTTAGATTACCTTAAGACGTCAGATAAATTTTACAAGGCTAAATGATATCCACAGCCCATGTTGGTTGAGACCGTTTAATAAGGTTGCCATTGTCCCCTAGCTATTCTGCTATTGTTTTGTTTTGTTTTCAGCTATTTATAGTCTTTATTGCATTATATTGCTCTTCAGCTTCACTTTTCCAAAATTTACACAGTTTAACAGTATCCAAAGACTGAGATACTGACATCATAAAAGCTGATGACTATAAACTGAATTTAAAATGTAAATATACTCTCAGCTAGCATAAGTACCCAGAAAAATCTATAATAGAAAAAATGCAATTATAACCAATACAGGGTTGTTACTCAAAGCTAAGCTAAAGTGGCATTTATATTTTTATTAATTTACATATCAAAACAAGTTTGAAAATGCATCTTTTTTTTTTTTTTGAGATGGAGTCTCATTCTGTCACCCATGCTGGAATGCAGTGGCACGATCTCGGTTCACTGCAACTTCCACCTCCTGGGTTCAAGTGATTCTCCTGCCTCAGCCTCCCAAGTAGCTGGGATTACAGGCTCTTGCCACAACACCTGGCTACTTTTTGTATTTTTTTTATAGCGATAGGGTTCCACCATGTTGGTCAGGCTGCTCTCGAACTCCTGACCTCAAGTAATGCACCTGCCTCAGCCTCCCAAAATACTGGGATTACGGCTGTGAGCCATTGTGCCCAGCCAGAAATGCATCCTTTTATGTGAGAACTTTGATGCTGTTGATTTCAGCATTTGTAGCAAAAGGTATGATTAGAATCCTGTTTCTTATTACCGAGCTAATTTGTGACAATAGATTGTAATGCAAAATTGAGCTAGAACGTTGAGATGGTACCAGCAATAATTATACTAATAAAATATTTGAATCTTCATATTTCATCATAAATTTCCCAACTAGTTTGTAAAATAAGTAGCTATATAATAGAATTTTCAAACAGAAATTTAAGAGCAGTTGTTGAAATACATTTTGGTGATAAAAGTAGTCACAGACATAGGTTTTATAACAGTTACCACTTACGAGCGAATGATCTTAGATAAGTTACCAATTTATTTAAAACTATTTGTTCAGGCAACCCACTCGGTCCCCTTCCACGCTGTGGAAGCTTTGTTCTTTTGCTCTTAGCAATAAATCTTGCTGCGGCTCAAAAAAAAAAAAAAAAACCCACACAACAACAACAAAAAACTATTTCTTCATCCAAAAAAAAGGTAAAAATTAAATGATATATAATGAAATATAACAAGGATTTAATAAATAAGTGTTCTTATTTTATATATTTGGACAATAAGGACACCAATATAGTGTGAACTCAATTATACTGACTTGTACTTTTAACATGATTTTCCAAAATAATAATAGTACCCTTGTGCCCAATAATAACTGAATTCATGACTACTTAATTAGGCTCTGCAGTAATTTTCTTTATTGCATTTGCTCATTATGTTAGTAGAATGATTGCAATGCTTATTTTGTATGTGAGCACTTAATATCCACAAGATGCCTATATAAATTAAATTTGATGCACAAATTTATCTTCCTAAACAACATTTTTCTTCCCCTTTTCTAGACAATCCCAAAGAGACAACACGCGTGGCTGTTTTTGTGAGAATTTTGGATGTTAATGACAATGCCCCACAGTTTGCTGTGTTCTATGAAACTTTTGTATGTGAAAATGCCAGACCAGGGCAGGTAAGCCCCTACAGGATTAAAACTATGGAAAGATTTTAACTGTATGCAAAATATTTTCTTTTCAAAATCCTGAGAGGAAAGAATGGAAACACTCATATACAGTCCCAATATAATTTTTAAAAACCGTAACTGACGTTTTTAAAGGTGAAAATATTTTTAAAAGCCATATACCAGGTTTCATATTTCCTTTGTAAAGTTCTAATGCATGAATAAAATTTTATTGTTGCCACAAAAGTTGAAGCATAAGAAGAAATAGCTACTTTCAAAATTTTCAAAAACAAAGACAGGCAAACTCCTAAGACCGCTGGCTGTGTCATTAAATAAATACTGATACCTGCTAGAGAAATGAAAGATGAATGCTGTGGAAAACCAGAGAGAAATGTATGGGAGCAGCAGAATATTTAATCACTATTCTGATGTGTGCAGATATGGTTTTGCATCAGGGCAGCAGAACTTGCTCCTTAGACTTACATATTGCATTTCATCATTACAGCAACATATGAAGTGCTTAATGACTTGGTTTTAGTACTTTAAAACATTTTTTCTGCATCAGCTTTGTTTATAATTCTGTAAGTCTTTTCCTCAGTGGACTCATTTTGTTGATTGAAAAGCTCCAGTGTATACGGCTGAAAGAGGATGCTCTTAATTGGTTTGAGTGCTATCTTCACAGAAGGAAGCTGCGTGGTATAAATAATAATTGGGAATCAAATGTGTTTTATTAAAAAAAAGAACCATCATGAAATTGTATTATGTTTTGACATTATTTGATACTCTTTATAAACATCAATGTCATTGTTACATTTTTATGCAAATTATATTGTGGAATAATTCAAATTCTTCTTTTTGAAGATTCTAACAGGAATTCAATAGCCTGTCTGTTGTTTGAATATGGTAAAATTGCTGCAATTTGATTCATTTTTTTAACTTGAAAATGTTATGGAAATGTTTAATTTGGAACATTTAAATGACTTAGCTGCTTCCCACTTACTACTTAATGAAACAGTGCATGCCCCAAAAATACCATTCCAAGTCGTCCTCTGCTTGGCAGGCTCAGCATGATATAAGCTGAAGTCTTTTCTCTAAGAGATAAATTACGCACTTTGCTACTGCTGCATACATTGCTCCCTCTATGGTTATTCTATTTGATTTTCAAAAGATATCTTTTCAGAGCATTCAAGTCATTATAAATACTGATTTACAAATGTATTCAAAATATACAAAATAGAAAGTATGTTTGTTTATTTTCCTTCTGCCTATTTTCTTTTTAACTATAACTGGCTCACAACGTCTCCATACCTTTTGGACATTTAAAAAACAGCTGGCATATTGAAGGAAAATAATCAAAAGATGATTTTAATAAAAAGGGAATTAGCCTATCTTGACCCACCTGATAGGAAGAGGATGATTAATATTTTTTGTTGAATTGGCTGCCTGTGCAATAGCCTCCCATACAGGCAAATTCTAATAAGACCAGTTTGTTAGATGTCACTTTGGCCTCATAGGCTGCAAAATGCCTTGGTTAAACTAAACTGGTATATATTAAGGGATGAGATTCTAGGTTATGACATCCCAGCAGGCAAAATCAAAGTGGTAATTTGATAAAATTCTTGTTCAGAGCCTTTTTAAAATTAATTCGTTAGCTCTGACTCCCCTTCTCCTAGGAAAGCAGAAGAATGTCAGGGTTCCTAGGTGTGCTTTAGTTACTTACGGTGTATCTCAGTCCACCCAACACTCCTCTGAATTAACTGCTCTTTAAGAGTAGCACTTAGAACACCAACATGGAAAATAATCCATTCATTTGGTTGTGGACAAAATGAGGTGACAAATAAAACTAATGGCCATTCCCTGCTCTTGCTTGTTTTCTGATCTAAGGGTGGAATTTCTCCTTGGAAATGTTGCAACTTTTAACTGATGTAATATTAGTAGTCCCCTCGTGTGCTTGAACTAGGCTGCTTGACCCTTCACCTTTTCCATCTCAGAGAGAGTCAGAGGACCTCAGCAAAAGAGAGGACAGAGGGCTGGCTGTTTTTGTTTTTCGTTCTATCTTGTCTCATTCACGCCTACTCCTGGAGTCAATAAACCATATTTTAAGTAAATAAAATACATTTTAATAATTTTAATCTTCATGGAAAGAATTTAATACCACAGATTTTCCAAGGAAATCTGTATATGCTGCTTTTATTTCTCTTCAATAGTATCTAAGTGACTTATCAAACCACATATCAACTAACAACAAATATGAAACCAAATGGCAACTAAGCCTTTAAGAAACCAAAAATATCCCATTACATATTTTCCATAGAAAAAGCTAAAACATATTAAAACTTCACCAGTTTTCTAACTTTAAATATCCTAAAACCCATTCATTGTTCCAGACACCATAATAATATGATCACTGAAGCATTCCTCAAGTCGATTTAAGATTATTTTAGAGCCGGGCGCGGTGGCTCACGCTTGTAATCCCAGCGCTTTGGGAGGCCGAGGCGGGCGGATCACGAGGTCAAGAGATCGAGACCACAGTGAAATCCCGTCTCTACTAAAAATACAAAAAATTAGCCGGGCGTGGTGGCGGGCGCCTGTAGTCCCAGCTACCCAGAGAGGCTGAGGCAGGAGAATGGCGTGAACCCAGGAGGCGGAGCTTGCAGTGAGCCAAGATTGCGCCACTGCACTCCAGCCTGGGCGACAGTGCGAGACTCCGTCTCAAAAAAAAAAAAAAAAAAAAAAAAGATTATTTTAGAATAGCCCAGTGAAAATAGAAATCAATTCTATGCTTATTACTTCCCTAACAAACAACTGAAAAGGGTTCAAGGATGCTTTTTTGCTTTTTTTTTCTTTTTCTTTCTTTTCTTTCTTTCTTTTTTTTTTTGTTTGTTTGTTTGAGAAGGAGTCTCTCTGTTGCCAGGCTGGAGTGCAGTGAGTGGCGTGATCTCTGCTCACTGCAACCTCTGCCTTCTGGGTTCGGTTCAAGTGATTCTCCTGCCTCAGCCTCCCAAGTAGCTGGGACTGCAGGTGCACGCCACCACGCCTGCCTGATTTTTTGTATTTTAGTAAAGGCAGGGTTTCACCATGTTAGCCAGGATGGTCTCGATCTCCTGACCTTGTGATCCGCCCACCTTGACCTCCCAAAGTGCGGAGATTACAGGCGTGAGCCACGGCGCCTGGCCAAAAGGGTGCATTTTACCAGCACAAAGGAAATGTTCTCATTAACGGAAACTCCAAGGCTTCCCATAGAAAAAGCTAAAACATATTAAAACTTAACCAGTTTTCTAACTTTAAATATCTTAAAACCCATTCATGGTTCCAGACACTGTAATAATATGATCACTGAAACATTCCTCAAGTTGATTTAAGATTATTTTAGAATAGCCCAGTGAAAACAGAAATCAATTATATTGTTGCTAAGGAGATAAAATGACTTCTCTGTGCACTTTTCTTCATATGCTCAAAATGAATACTGGAAGTCACAAGTTTTTGTTTGTTTGTTTCCTAATTGTGGCAAACTTTTTTATTGGAAATGGACCAAAATGAGTTTGTCTCCAGGACAAAAACAAAACAGTGGGTGCTTATAGAAAGAGCCAGGGAAAATAATTTTACCTCCTTGTTGCCAAGTTCTGGTATCTGTTACCAGTCTTTATGGCACATTTAACCAAAACAAAAGCTCTGTGATTTTTAACATATGGTTGAAAATGGAAAGGAAGACTAGATTGAGAGGCAAATTCAGGATATGAAGAAATTGAACACTAGAAGTAATATTTTAAATGAAAAAAGACCTATTATCTTGTAAAGGATGTAAGTGCCTCCATCTGCAATAGCAAAGCCTTAAGGTCATAAAAATATATTTTAATGTAATACAGATTCTGCAACACATGATTCTATTTTGTTTGTGTCATCTCTATGAGTTTGACTTACCCCTTTTATAATATCCAATGAAAATGTATAAATTAACTACTGATCTTTAAATCAGTAGTGCTATAATATTTGATTAAAATAACACATTTTAATTAAAGATTTTAATGTTAATTTTTAAAATTTCTTATAGATATATGTAAAGATGTCACCATTTGTTTTTTGAACTGCATTATTTTGATCCATAAAAATAAATTGAAATTATACTTTGTAAATTTATTTTGAGGGAAAATACACAGTTGGAAATGTATATTTATTCTGAAACATTTGAGTTTCCATTTTCAAAGGCCATTAGCCCTATCTTTACATTTCCGTCACTTTTTGTGTCTGTATGTGAATGTTAAAATATTAATCTTAATGACTAAGGATTTCTAGTAGTCTACTGTCTTTTTTGATGTTATTCCATTTATGTTATTTTTTCCTCTTCAATATATTCTTATAAATCATTATTTGAAAATGAAATCCTTAAGAGTATATTTGACAGACAAGAAATCAGTCAAGAAATGTTTTTGCACTGAATTGACACATCTTAAGTAGTGTTAGTTGACAATATTTTGACTTTATTAATTTTAATAGATTTATATTCTTGCTTTTTTATAATTCTTGCTTATATTTAATTTTAAGTTACAATTAAAATTTAGTCAAATAATTATGTCACTATGTTTTTAAAATGTACTTTTGAAATAATTCAAAGTTTTAAATGATGTTTTTCTTGCTGCTTATTTCTAGGCAATAAATATAAATCTTTGGTCCAATTATATTTCTTGTATCCTTTTGAAATAAATGGTTAGGGTTGTAATTAAATAGGCTACTATCACAAATATATCACATTTTCATTGCTCTAAGACATTTTAAAAGAAAAGTAATCTAATACAGATAGTTGTAATGATTTATTTCTTGTAATTTTTCACATAACATTTTTAACTTGAAATCACTTGTTAAACCAACAAAATATCAGCAACAAATATTTTCACCCAACATCCACACAACATTGAGTAAAAAGTGTATTGCTTTTAGTTAAGCATAAATTTGACTATGTAGGCATCAGTGTACATATTTAACAACTTTTGAGGCCGTCTTCAAAATTAAAATATGTAAAAATATTCAAATGGTATTATGAATATGTTAAAGAACAAAAGGAATATAGATGCAAAAAAACCTACCTATGACATATATATACATCTTACATACATTTTTGTATATTAGTTAATCATATCATATGTCCAAAGCAGTGATCTGATTATATATTAGGGGCTAAATTGTCTACTTTGCTACCATATGGCTTCTTATGTTTTCTCTTACCGTAAAATCAGAGTTTACCTTTTTAAAATAATTCCCACATAATATATATGTTGAATTTTTAAAATACAATTTTATTGAAAGTGTAAGTTAATTGAACTTTGACTGTCAAGGTTTCTAATAATGTTTAAGACTCTGTTAAAAAGTGATACATAACATTACCTATAAAATCTCTACATTCCTTGACCATTTTTCATTTTATTTTTGGGGAGAAACAAAGCATAGTCACAATAATTTCCTAAATTTTTCTGACATTAGAAAAACTCTTCCAGATCAATGTGTAAATGCATATAAAAAATCTCGTTTTAAGTGTTATATCTAAATTAATAAAACCCTATATAATTTTTTATTTACCAGTTTGAAGTAAAGGATATGATCCAAAAGAGATAGAGATGAGAGAGGGAGAGATTATTAAAATCAAAGTAATAATTAAAAGATGGATTAACTCAAGGATACATTCACAAGAAATAAAAGTCAATTATTTTGAACAACTTTAGACAAAATGAAGATCTTAAGTGCAGATTATACCCATGGATAAGAGATATATTGATGAGATATATTTTTCTTTCTCTGCAGCTAATACAGACTATAAGTGCAGTAGACAAAGATGACCCTTTAGGCGGACAGAAATTTTTTTTCAGTTTAGCTGCTGTCAATCCAAACTTCACAGTACAGGATAATGAAGGTAAATTTTAGAACTTGTTCACTATGACTTATGATGATATCAACAGGAAATTTCCCGAGTGTAACCATTGCAATATATATGCCATATCAATTTATTGATCTGAGTTATACAATTTTGTTTTAATCAAGTATTTGATATATTTAGTAAACCCATCTTTGGCAATGTGTACTCTCTTCAATTTTAAAATAATAAAATATCTGAAAGAGGTCTCTTTATGGATGTTAAAAAATGATTGTGTCTTGATAAGATTAGAAAGGCCGGAGATAATTCTTACAACAATAATATAGGACACATAGGGTAGAGAAATGAATGATTCAGTGAGACTCTTACGCAGACTTCAGTGAGATTTAGCAGCAGCAGATTCACCAAAGCCAAATATGCATAAGGGAGTGAAAAGAATGAGAAGTAGCCTGTGAGGTGATTCAGTACAAAGGCATTGTTACAAAGGTACTGTTGCAATGGCAAGATGCATGCCTCTTGAAGGTTAAAAAACCTTCTTCTACTTTGTTATTGATTTAAAACATGCAACAATGCGTGAAATTTACCTAATCCATTTTCTTCATGAGTATTGGATTGATGTGTGTTCTGTATGTGTGTAAGCACACACGCACAGATGCACATAAATTAAAAAACACACATTTAGTATGGTTTTTCTCTTGGTATGCAAAATAGGTCTTTTGAAAAGAGAAAAGCCAATTGTTATCATCTATGTAATCTTGGTAAATGATTCACTTATAAAAATGTACCACTTTGAAAACAGTACAGAGGAATTACGTGAAAACCTAATAAATAAACAATTTATAGTATATTTCTCAAATGAATTATTTGTCTTATCTATATATTAATTGCATTGTACTTATTTTTTAGGAAAATGTATATCAATTTTATATTTTACATAAATATGTTTTTATTTATATGTTAAACCTTGGTTACCACATTGGGAAAAATTTACTGTCCCAAACCATTTGTAATATTTTAAAATTTGTTTTAGATAACACTGCCAGAATCTTAACCAGAAAAAATGGATTCAATAGACATGAAATCAGTACCTATCTCTTGCCTGTGGTGATATCAGACAATGATTACCCAATTCAGAGCAGCACAGGCACACTGACCATTCGAGTGTGTGCTTGTGACAGCCAAGGCAACATGCAATCCTGCAGTGCTGAAGCCCTACTCCTCCCTGCCGGCCTCAGCACCGGGGCCTTGATCGCCATCCTCCTCTGCATCATCATTCTACTGGGTAAGAAACCTTAAAAACAATGGGAGCATTTTCTAGGCTCTTTACTTTAGTATGATTTTGAAGAATTGTTGCTATTAAAATCCCTCCCCAAAACCAACCCCCAATTTTAAGATAAACATAAATTAACTATGTGATATTCTTTATATTAAAATATTTTATTTGATCGGAATATATACAAATATATAAAGAATTTTTGTTATAGTTGTAGTAATAGCAGAACTTTACCTAATGGGGTCTAGAATTCATTCTAATGTGAATCAAAATAAAAATCAAAATATTTAGAAAACCAACAACTGTCTTTTACCACAGTGCAGTAAACAAAGGAAAAGGCAAGAAGAACGAGTGCAGAATGGCTTGTGTAGGAGCTTGGAAATTTGAGAGACGAAATTCTTGGTAGCCATGCTGAATGTTCTAATGGAATTAAGAGATCTTTGGAACCTAGGTCCAGTGAACAAATGAAAGGAGACGCATCAGTGGCCAGGACCCCAATTATTTTATTGCTGGCCCATTATTTTCCTCCTGAGTGGTGCAGTAACAAGAGTCTGGGGCAATGGTTCTTCTGAAACATCCTCCATACAGGAATCAAGTAGGAGTTGGAAGAGATGGAAGATAACAGTAGGATCTCAAACCCCAACTCTGTAAGGTGGACATTAATCAATCTCAATAAGACTAAAAACAACAAAGACAAAAGTTGATAACATTTGTTAGAATAACAATTCAGGCCGGGTGTGGTGGCTCACGCTTGTAATCCCAGCACTTTGGGAGGCCGAGGCGGGCGGATCACGAGGTCAGGAGATCGAGACCACGGTGAAACCTCCTCTCTACTAAAAATAACAAAAAAATTAGCCGGGCGTGGTGGCGGGCGCCTGTAGTCCCAGCTACTCGGAGAGGCTGAGGCAGGAGAATGGCGTGAACCTGGGAGGCAGAGCTTGCAGTGAGCCGAGATCGCTCCACTGCACTCCAGCCTGGGCGACAGAGCAAGACTCCGTCTCAAAAAAAAAAAAAAAAAAGAATAACAATTCAAAAACTTGACATAGAAGCACTTCCCATCAGCATTCCTGTATTCAATAATTGCTAACTTTTCGTACATACAAAATAAAGTTAAATACAACTTTAGCGTTCATCTTAAATTTTAAAATAATGTAGACAATAATAAATTGTAGCAATATTTTTATGATTATAAAAAGAGAGCACGTTTTTATATGAAGTTAAGGCCTGGGCAACAACAAAAAAATGGATTAAAAATATTTCCACGTTCTTTATTTGACTTGATTATGTCTACTTCATTCTATAGATGTTTCCATTTTTCTACTTTTATCATAGCATTTATGCACTTTCACTCTGTGTTTAAATAACAGAAAGGTGAATTACTTATGACAGATAAATCATTAAATGGATGAATTGAATAATTCAAGCTTAGATTTTTATGTAGTTCAGGAAATGAGAACATGCATATTAAAAAAATACATTTTATAATTTGTTACTATGAAATGAAATCCAGAACAAAACTTTTCCCTGTACTACGAAAAATATATACCTCATTTTATTTCATAGAACGAGAATTTGGTGTAATTTTATTTTTGTAATTTGACTTACCATTAGTACAACAAACATTGAGGAAAAGTTAATAAATGTGCTTTACAATAGTTGAATCCACAATTGCAAATATGAATAATATAAATATTATATTATTATTAATAATATATTATTTGGGGGATTTATACTTTAAATCATATTGAAAACTTGTTCTATTAAAATATGTAATTAAAATGAAAGTCTCTAGTAAGAATAACATTGATGGTAGCAAGTTTTTAGCACATGTTTACTGTGTTTCAGACTGTCATTGGCACTTTGCCATGACAACCTTTTTCACTTGACAAAAACTGTCTGGCATGTGTGGTGTTATTATTTTCATTTTATGCGTGATGACTGAAAATTCAAAATATTCAGAACATATTCCAAGGTCACACAATTTCTCAGTGGTTGAGCTAAGGTACCTTGCTGTTGCTATTAGTCAGTGTATACAGAGATTCCCAGTGAAATCTGTATTTCCACTTCTATTATGGCTGGATGGAGGCCTCACTATCTTACATATTCACTAAAATCATATTAAAATAGATTTTTACCTGGTTTACTTTCCCTCCAAACAATGATATTTCATTCTATAATCAGGAGCAGACTGCTTTTAACTGCTTTTGAATTAAAATCAGATTAAGTATTCGCTCTAGTTTTGTTAGTTTAAACCTATTTTTTGTGAGTATTTCTGTTACCCTAATCAAAAAACATGCAAAAAAGAGGGAAATGAACTTGGACTTGGAGCGAATCGTAATAAGTTGTCATTATCCTCAACATTAGAAGGTTTTTGCTGGGCAAGGTCATTTGATGATAAATAATCTGAGATTTAAAATCTTTACACATTTTTATGTGCGTAAATATATGAATTTAGGCAAAATAAAATGGCATATTTTCTTAAAAGCTTGAAGAATACACTTTTTAAAAAGCTCGGCCTATTTGCTTTTTAATTACTTGGCCAAGAACACTTATCAATGGCTAAAACTTTCTTTTTCATGACATTAAAAAAGTTTATTGTTTGCCCTCTCTCACAGGTTGAAGACAAACTAGTCTGTGCATTCCATGTTAATAAAAAAGAAAACATAATACCCCTTCATATAATAATGTAATTAATTACATACTCTTTAAATGTGTGTTCTAAGAAGCTAAATAAATACTTGTATCAATATTTATTCATCCTTATCTTATCTGAGTTCACACTTTTTCCCTCAAATCCTTTTAAAGGTTGAGGATCAAAATGTTTGAGAATAATGAGTAAGGGTGAGAAACTCTAATGCAATCAGAAGAATTTGATATTAATTTTCTCTTATCATTTATGCTATTACCACTGTTTTGATTATGAGTATTGTCTCTCATTGAAGTGGGAAAATGTCGTTTTCGAGCAATACACTTTTCTATTATGAATCTAGCCAAGATTCATACATTTTTGGGGGGAGTTAATTCGGTGTTGCAGTTTGAGAAATTTACTCTTTGCCATCTTGTAACCTAACAATTTTTTGGGGGGGGTCTCATGCAAGGTATATATTTTCATGGAAACGTTAGAAATTTCTCAATTCACCTAACTCTAAATAATCTGGGGTTTTTTTCCAATAATTACAGCATTCTTGTAATTAAGTAACAAAAATATGTAAGTTTACCAGCGAAGCTATTTAACAGAAGTCAGTACTCAATATCTTGTGAAGGATGCTGCTTTTTGCTATTCTGTAAAGGCTTTGAAAAAAGTAAGCATCATGTTGTCCTTTTAAATTGTCTTACTTGAAGCTGAATTCAATTTGTGTAGATTTATACACACAAATTTTATATAGTATCTTATGTTCCTTATTTAATGCAGAAGATAAATATTATCTGTACTATGAGGAACTAAATGGTTCCTAGGAAAATAAAGTGTAAGTCACTATATTTAAGGAATATTTTACGTTGTTTTAAAAATAAATTAGAAACACTGATCTTAAACACCACCCACCCTTGCTAAACCCTTCAGCGTCTCCCCTGACACCTCCCCCAAACTGTGGGAAGCACAAAATTAATCTGAAAGTCTAAGCTGTTATAGAAAGCCTGAGTAACTTAAACTTTTATAGTATTTCCGCTCGTTATTTATAGTGTTTTGAACGGACGTCTAATGTATCTTCTTGTCTTTTTTCAAGTTATAGTAGTACTGTTTGCAGCTCTGAAAAGACAGCGAAAAAAAGAGCCTCTGATCTTGTCAAAAGAAGATATCAGAGACAACATTGTGAGCTATAACGATGAGGGTGGCGGAGAGGAGGACACCCAGGCCTTTGATATCGGCACCCTGAGGAATCCTGCAGCCATCGAGGAAAAAAAGCTCCGGAGAGATATTATTCCAGAAACGTTATTTATTCCTCGGAGGACTCCTACAGCTCCAGATAACACGGACGTCCGGGATTTCATTAATGAAAGGCTAAAAGAGCACGACCTTGACCCCACCGCACCCCCATACGACTCACTTGCAACCTATGCCTATGAAGGAAATGATTCCATTGCTGAATCTCTGAGTTCATTAGAATCAGGTACTACTGAAGGAGACCAAAACTACGATTACCTCCGAGAATGGGGCCCTCGGTTTAATAAGCTAGCAGAAATGTATGGTGGTGGGGAAAGTGACAAAGACTCTTAACGTAGGATATGTGTTCTGTTCAAACAAGAGAAAGTAACTCTACCCATGCTGTCTCCACTTCACAATATTTGATATTCAGGACCATTTTCCTGCCAGTCAGCACAATTTTTTTTTCCCATTTACTTCTTAATTTGTTCATTAATTACATTAATTCTTTCCTGTAGGATGTCTCATGGAATATATACGACATTTTATTTAATCACTTCCAAGAGCCAAAGCTATGGAAATACAGTGTTGTCCATCTTAGTAAATAAAAGATAATTTCAGAAACATGAACAGGATAGTTCTCCCTTAAGCAACCTCACAAACAAGCCGCTTCTGTTAGATACATGTCCTGCCCTTGCAAATGAAGCTTTTAAAAAGGTGAAGAAAAATTTTAAGGTATATCCTGTTCTGTACATTAAATTAAAAAAACAAAAATGTACATGTGATGTTAGTAGGTGTGATATGCAACCTGGTATACAGACATTTGTGCAATTTCATTTCATCAAATTCTATCTGCTAATGTTTTATATTTATATTTTTGTATTTATTTTTAAGAAAATAAACCGGTTTTTACAACTACTTTGTCTGTAGCTTCTTTTTTTCCCTAGGATGGAAGACGTTCTCCCTGAACTAAATATCTTGATACAAAATTACCTTACATACAGGTAAGAACACAATGTCATTATCATTAGTATTCAAAGTGCTAACCAAATTAATATGATTTAGGTAAGAATTATGTTTCCAGCGAGTCTTGATATGCTGTGATATGTGGAAAACTCTTCATATACAAAGTAACAGTCATTTATAAAACACATAAAACTTTGCCATTTAAACAAACTTAAAACATGGCCATCCTTATGCTAAATATCTCAAGACACCAGCAATGCAGTAATTTCATTTTGTTTATATTCACTAAAATCATACCTGAAAGAATAAAACATTTTCTCATTTTTTACGGCATTCATGCCATTGACGTTTATAGAGAATAATAGTTCAGGCAGATTTCAGACTAAAAGAATCCTTTAATGGAACATATACTTACCTCCCATGGTGACTTTGAAAATGCCTACTAATGACAGTAATAATGCAGAATATTCCATTAAGACACAGCTTTACAATTATATCAAGATTTTAAAATGCATGATACATTTGTTTGTAACAAAGCCTGCTTTTCTGTCAATGATTCCATAGAAAGCAAGAAAATAAAAATAAAAAAATTATAACACTGGCAGCTAATTATCCAGAGTTCCTAAGAATCATGAAAGTTAGCTGACACTCACTGATTCCTTATTTCTCAACCTCCACAACAGGATTTATTTATAAAAGGAGCACTTTGTTGGGCCTAGACTAGGAAGCCACGTTCCCTGCTGAGTATATGGTAAATAATACCGAAGATCAGTGTGCTCTCTACTTAGGGGAAATGCTGTGCTTTTGGACTGAATCAAGGTGCAATACTGACGTGTCCTTAATGTAGAATTATTTCAATCTTATTAAATGGTAATATTTTCCCAACTTCCAGGCTGAAAGGGCCCACATCACTCTGAACACAGATATTTTTGTTTGCATGTTAGCCTGATTATAAAAGAAAAACAACGTATATTCTAGTTAAAAATACAGTTGTGTGACAAGACTAAACGATAACACGATTTGGCAGATTTCCTCTTTTCCAAGAACTCATTCATTTTTACTGAAGGCTAGGTGTCAAAAGGACAAAGTTTAAGGAACAAAAAAAGTTTGATCATACATGTTGAACTAAAAGGAGAGAAAATCCTCAATATCTTAAAAGGACTACTCATTAAAAACAAAATCAGCTAACAATGGAAAAATAAAAAAAGTACAAATTGTAAGAATTTTACATTAGATATGATTCGAAATATATATTTGATAAAAATTACTTTTAAAATTTATAGCATTAGTTGTTTTTATTAATACTTGCTGTTAATAATTGGAATTGTTATTTGAATAATTTTAATTTCCCTCATTTATGTAATTTTAAAGTAACATGAACTTGCTGTCATTTATTATGTCATTCTGGTTTTTATTAAATTAAAGGACTAATCTTTAATATCATCCAATCCAGGTTTCCAATAATTCTCTTTAGGGAGATTTAGTAACAGGCTTCTTTGTCACTATAAGGCCTATATTGCACAGAAATTATTCAGTAACAGCTATCTTATTTGTTGATACTGAAGGTGATATGTTAAAAATTAATTGGTGATCCTGAAATGTAAAATGTATGCCTGTAATTACCTGCTAAAACTCTCTCAGTAATTTCCCTGCCATTGTGCTCTCCCAAAGGAGAGAAAGGAATGCCCAATATGTAGATTATTCTATGCCCCAAATCTCTTTTATGGGGGGACTGGGACAACCCTCTCTTAGTATCATTCATTTCATTGAACGAATGTGGGCTTTTCTTTTATTCATCTACTTACACCTTCATTCGTCAAATATTTTTTGAGCAGCTATTATAAAATCAACGGATGTTTTAAACACTAGAGATGTAATAAATCATAGATCATTATTTTATATTACTGCATGATTTTTCTATTAAATGAAAAAAATTGCAAAATAGTTAATATCTTTCGCCATTATTAATTTTTCTTTTTCTTTTCTTTTTTTTTTTTTTTCTTTGAGACAGGGTCTCACTCTTTCTTTTGCCCAGGCTGGAGTGCAATGGTTTGATCACTGCTCACTGCAGCCTCTACCTCCCAAGCTTAAGCAGCCCTCCCACCTCAGTCTCTCAATAGCTGGCACTACAAGTGTACACCATCATCCCCGGCTAATTTTTTATTTTATTTTATTTTGTCTTATTTTATTTTATATTCCATAGAGATGAGGTTTTGCCATGTTGCCCAGGTTTGTCTCAGACTCCTGGATTCAAGTGATAAACCTACCTTGGCCTCCCAGAATGCTTGGATTACAGGCGTGAGCCACCATGCTATGCCCTGTTGTTTACTTTTCTAAACAGTAAATAACCATTTTGCTCTTCTTTTTTCATAATTTAAATAAACAAGCTAAAAAAGATGACTTGTAAATCTTTTGATCATTAGAAATGGTGACTAAGTTGATCAATTCTCATTGGTTCTACTATCAACAAAATATGAAAGAAAATTTATGTAATGATACATACTCAGGCTGAGATTTCACTGTATATCAAGTAGATACTCTTATGCAACCTCAAGAATTGCAGATATTTATCAGTAGACATGGATTAAGTGTGAGTAATTAGATGTCTAGGATCTTCTAAAATTATAAAAACCTAACATTCAGGTTTTTTAAGATTAAGGATATCTACATATCTGTATTCATTTATCAATATAGCTACCTAAGTGTCTATATATAATTTATGTCTATGTTATATATACATGTATGTACATATAAAACATGACTGTTAGACTCCATATAACATTCAAGGAAACTATTCCTTTTATTTCTTCATTTACAAATACACATATGCACACTCATATTCATATGTCTTTATTAAAAATTTCAGCTTAACATAGCTATTAACAAGAAAATAGAGTCACTTTTCAGAATCCCTTACTCATTATAGGTCCTTTGTGCTCAAATAGATGAATGAAGGATGGTGTGATCCTTACATTCATTCAGAAGTCGATTATTAATCATGTTTGATATTTGCTTTGGAGATTTTGGTGAACAGTAAAAGGAGATAAAATTTATAAATTTGCAGAACTGAATTATACAGAACATGCAATTATATTGTACAAGGATACAAAAGCAATGGCTGAATTATGGACTCTGCCCCTAGTCAATTATGGTATAACAAATGTTACATATATGCCCCAAAATAACTAAATGGCATACAAAATGAAAAGTAAGAAATTAATAAAAAATGTTGTGGGCTCCTTTGATTCAAGGACAGAGTCTGTCTTTCCTTCCATTATTTTCTCAGTGCTCAGTCTCTGGCATGTTATAGTCACTCATAATGCTAAATAATTTCATTACATCTCCCCAACACATTTTCTAAATGTTTCCTACAGTCATTCTCCAATGGCCTCACCATCAATTATGGCTGTTCAAGCTAGACTTGAGGCCTTCTTTATCTTCCATACCTATCACGTCAGTTTTCATTTACTATAGAATCTCCCACAATAAATGTGCTTTAATGTACTGCCATTCTTGTTTTAAAAGAAATTTTTCAGTTACAGTCATTAAGCACCACTGTGTCAGTTTTTTGCCATACACTTAGATTGCCCTTAATCTTTACAATAAGTTCTCCAATGTATTAATATCCCCATAGCATACAAGATTTACAAATAAATAGAGCTGCAAACTACTGCGGTATTAACGTGAAGATGCTCTCCTTGCAGTTGAGCCCTTTATATTTTTCACTGTCAGTGTGACAGTCTTCAAACTTCTCTCCTTGCCTGCAATACAATTTTGCATTTTTCTTACCCATCTATTTTCATAAAAATGAAAGAAAAGGAAAAAACTAAAAGCAAAAACTAAAAAATAGATTAGTAATCTTCAAAGCAAAAAAAAAAACAAAAACCAAAAAAAAAACAAAGGCATATTTCTCATTGTCAAATACTTCACTAAACCCTCTCGCCTAGAGGCTCAATTCCAAACTCCTATAATAGAATAATATTTTCCCTCAAGTTGTTTTTCTTCTCATTGCTATGAGGATTTCAATTGTCATTTTAAAATTTGTGACCAGATAATTTATTATTTAAGTCTGAATTTCTCCGAAATTCCAAAGATAACTACTACTTAATAGTAACATCTTACACTTGACATATCCAGAAGAGTACCACACATTTCCCCACCAATACATGCCAAACTTGCTTCACCTGCAATCTGCTTCAGCCCTGATTGGCAATGCTTTCCCTCCAATGAAGTGCTCAGGCCCGCGACTTTGGAGTCACCCTGTATACTGCTTCTTGCAAATCTCACCTCCAAAAAGATTAGTTTTCTTTTTAAAACACACATTGTCCCACAACTTCTCACCATTTCTATTTCTGATCGCCACCAATACCTTCTTCCTCAATTATTGGGAACAATTAACTTCCTAACTCATAGCTTTCCATCCTGCCCCATTTATACTCAACTATCAGCATTGTGGTCAGAAAAATCTTTTCAAAATAAATTGTCTATGTGGTCATTTCCTTCTTTTAAACTATTTAGTCATTTGTCATTTTAGTCAGAGTAGAAAACTAACTCCTTATAATGGCCAAAAGCCTCTCCATACCCCTTTGACCTCTCTTCTGCTGTTTTCCCATTTATTAACTTCGCTCTGGTCTCTTTTTGGTACTGTTTTTTCCTGCCTTCCTGTGTTCACACTGACCATTCCTTCTTCCTGTAGCTGGTCTCCCTACCTAGCTCAAGCTTTTGATCAATTGATCAAATGCTGTTTTTGATTTGAGGTCTACCCTATCCACTCTTAAAACTATAGCATTTCCCTAGTCCCTCCTTTACGTTGCATTTGTTTTCTCCTTAATGCTACCACCTCTTCAATATGTTATGTAACTTACTTGTTTACACCGATTATTTTTTGTCTCCCTCAGACAGAATGTAAAATTCATGACAGTATGTCATTAATTGTAAATTTGGTCACTATGATGACCAAATACATAGAATGATGTCTATCTGTCTAGGAGCTCAAAAACATTTGTTGGAAGAATTAACAGATACTTTACTATTACATTTATCACATATTATGCTGAACTTTAGGCAATAAACATATGTGTGCAATATTTCTGCCTCCTCCTTTAGTTAGTGAACTACTTAAAGTTATAGGAGGTGCCTTAGTGATTTGTTTGTTCATTTTATGACTGACAGAGAAGGAGCACTGCCATCTTGGACAAACCCCTGATTCTAAAGTTCACCTTAATAAAAAGCCACCTAAAACCAAAGGGCATCAGCCTAATGGCTAAGGTCAGCATGACCATAAACCACAAATAACATCTCTAACCAAAAACATTCCAAACTCCTCCTCAGCCAGAGACATGCTAGCCCTGAGATAACCCCACTCCAGGCCGGAAAGATGCCCGCCCCAAAATAACCTCCCCTCTTCCCAGAGAGATTCCAATCCCATCAAAAACTTCTCCACACACATAAACATTCCAAGCTTGTGATAAGCCCCCTCACCCTAAAACCAATATATACTCAGTCTGTACGAGAAAGTGCGCCTGACCCAAATCAGCCAGGAGTGCCTCTCAGGTTTTAACTAAAGAAAACCTGTCTTTAACTGCCAGCCGTGTTTCGTTTTTCTTTCCTCTTTAACTCTTACAAAGACAACTGATTTTGTCCCCAAAATACAACAGTGCTTGCCCACCAATTTAAGAATAAATGATAGCCAGTAATTATTTTGGTTAATTGCTTTAGGAAATTAGAAATAAACCTTAAAAGAATCTGAGAAAAAGTGAAGTTACATTGCAAATATATTTGGAACATTTGCAAAGTGCCAGTGATAATGATAGTAGGATTTAACATAAAATAAGTACTAGTGTCAGAGAATGACCACTCTTTCAGATTCTGTTCTAATGTAGTTGAAGTCTGAGTCACCGTTTTGGGGAACTTCATATTCAAAGACTATGAAAAGGGCAAATAAAAGGAATGTGACTCAGGCAAGGTTTTGAAGAAGATTGTTATGAAAGAGAATGATGACGTGGAACTGATGATCAGAGAGTTAAGAACTCAAACTCCCTCTCCAAAATGTTTGTGAAAGAAAATTAGAATCCTAGGACACCAAACTCACTATGCCAAAAGCAAAGTTAACATTGGGAACTGAATCACTGACTTTCTTTTGTTCCCAAACAGGTAGCTATAATTCCACATGCTTAAATTAGGCAATATTGGCCAGGCGCAGTGGCTCACGCCTGTAATCCCAGCACTTTGGGAGGCCGAGGTGGGAGGATCACAAGGTCAGGAGTTCGAGACCAGCCTGGCTAATATGGTGAAACCCCGTCTCTGCTAAGAATACAAAAATTAGCAGGGTGTGGTGTTGCCAGCCTGTAATCCCAGCTACTCGGGAGGCTGAGGCAGGAGAATTGCTTGAACCCGGCAGGCGGAGGTTGCATTGAGCTGAGCTCATGCCACTGCACTCCAGCCTGGGTGACAGAGCAAGACTTTGTCTCAAAAAAAAAAAAAAAAAAAATCAAATCTCGTATCAAAAAATAGAAACTTTAACTCAAATGCCTTTCAGTTCATATGACTTTAGTAATCATTAGTAAATAAAGACAGTTACGAAATTATTTGTAAAGTAAAATAGAAATGTCTTCAAAATTTGCAGTTCAGATACTGTTTCTGTTAGATATTTTAAGGTTTAAAATTTGGCTTCTGTAATACTTTTGATCCTTGCTTAACTTCTCTACAAATTTATGTATTTAGATTTGAGCCTTTGGGGCCATGAAAAAGCCTAGCTTTATGCATTGTCCTTTGTCGTGGGCTTCCTCTGAATCTGGTACATATTTAAAATCCCTTACTTCTGGGCATGGTGGTTCATACCTGTAATCCCAGCTACTAGGGAGGCTAAGGCACAAGAATAGCTTGAACCCGGGAGGCAGAGGTTGCAATGAGCAGAGATCGCATCACTGGACTCCAACCTGGATAACGGACTGAGACTCTGTCTCAAAATAAGTAAGTAAGTAAATAAATAAATAAATAAATCCCCTTAGTTCCTAGGCCTCTCCCTAAAAATAGGAGTTACTAAGAGTTAACATTACAAATAATGTATCTTATTAAAACAATTAAATATTAGTAAAACAATTTTATATGTAACATGTAAAGGAAAATAAAATGTGTTTTTGGTAAAAAGGTAATACGAAGGCATGGAACATGTTTTTTGATAAAGGGAATAATTTTACCTAGTTTTGAGGTTTTTCTCAAACTGAAGAAATGAACAAGAATGATAGCTAAAACTGAATAGATATAGAAAGTTGGAAAAGAAAGAATATGGACGACAGTTGTAAAACATTATGGTTTATTGAAATCTTACCTTATGGTCAAACTGAGATTAGGTGGATATGTTTATAAGATTTTATTTAAAATTACCTCTAATGTTAAGAATACACTATGTAAAGATAAAATTTTCTCTTTTGAATAAGAGTTTTGTGTAATATTAACAGATAATAACATATTTTTGTTTACTTTTTGAGTAAACTACAAAAAAGGGGAAAGAGAAAGGAACAGATTAAGTAGGCCTTATGCCATCTTTATTTTATCTTATTGTTTGGGAATGAGTCTCCTCCCTGTCAAAGAGTAGAAGATTTTGCTTTTTAAAATCTTTAATTATCATTTTGGCTAGCTAAATGACTTACTTTGCTAGAGACCTGTTATCCCATTTTGTAATATCAAGAATTTTAAACCTTTGATATTTGAAAAACTCCAAAATCAAAATTTTATGTCCTAAATTCAGTCTTATTGATCTCACTAACTTTTTGAGATGTTAGGACACTTGAAGTCCAAAAGAGACATGTTCAGATTATTTGATATAATAAAATCATGCAGAAAACATTGTTAAATATGAAATGGTGTTTAACATTTTTTGTTTCATCCACAGACAATTATTATTTTACTTTGATCCTTCTCAAAAGCAGTTAATCATCAGCTATAATGCAAAACCTATTTCTCTAAGGAAATTGCTAGAAAGGACTCTGATAGGTGCTCTTAAGTGCACATTTTGGATAGTCTTAGAGATTGTGCCATTACACTAGAGAAAATATTTCCAGGACTCTCACTGAAGATCTCATATATTCATAAGAATTACTAACCAGTATCAAGTGGAATGAGTTAATTGTATGAGACTGAACTAGTAAAGGAATGAAATAATTTTTATGACTTTATTTTTGTTTGAAACATTGCTGATTCTTTTTGTTTTGTTTCTGAGTCAATAAAAGCTTTTTTTTTCTTTTGAGCAAGGTATAGCTTGTAACAATTGAGTAAAGTACACCCTTGTGAGTAAATTTTGAAACGTATTTCTTACTATCTATCTGATTTATCCAGAATTTGGAAACTATTTGTGAGTATTCTTAATTTACAGCAATATAGGTATTTGCATAAGTTCCATAAGAATCTGTTTCCTTTTGTAATAGAACACAATTGGAGACACTGGTTATTATACCAAGGCTTTAACCAGAATGACATATTTTAGGTATGAACCAACTGCTTTGTGGAATTAAGATTAATGTTATAGAGCTGACAAAATCCCCTTTGAAATACTGTTTTTGTACCTTATCTATGCAGGTTTTTTACAGGGATCGTAAAGAATGTCACATCCTATTAAGAATGCCACTTTCTGACAGGCCCAGGAACCTCAAGTTTTTTAAGGAGGCAAAAAGTTATCCAATTCATATGGACCAAACATGTGACCAGAGACTCATTTTCTTATATAGTACTTTCTCTGAAAGATTTTGAAGAAAAGGGGGGAAATGTATAAGAAACATAGAAACTTTGGACTCCAAACTCCCTATGCCAAAAGGAAAGTTAAGCTTGGGAACTGAGTCATGCAAAAACTGCCTTCTTTCTCTTCCCAAACAGAGCTGTAATTTCACATGCTTACTTAATCTTATGCAAAAATGTAGATTTACTGAGTGCAAGATGAATGCATAATTCACTTTTCTCTCCACTCTCTTTTTTTCCCGTGTAATATGCAGATTCTCTGAGCACAAATTCACTGAGTGCTAATCAGATCCTCACAAGAACATAAGCACTTGCCTCATTGCCTACTCATCCTCCTTTTTTTTCCTTCCCCTCCTGTTTACTCTTTTCCCTTTAAATATTGAAGTTCCCAAAACTCTTTTTGGAAAAAGCGCAGGTTGCAGATCTTACTGTGACTTTTCTTTCTTTTTTCCAGATGTACCCTCAACCTTGGCAAAAAAAAAAAAAAGCCTTTAATTGATTGAGATCTGCCTCATTCACTTTTTGGTTGACAAGTTCAATTTTTTAGTTTATTTGCATTGCATACTTTTTGTTTGTTTCAGGCCATAATTATTAAGTATAAAGGGTTAATTTTGTATTTTCCTGATTACTTGTAACAACTTTCCCTTGCTGATACTGCCATGCTGTTAATTGCAAAGAAAACCTTGAAATGTTCCTGGCCATAAACTTTAGAGACTAACTTGAATCAAGAACCCACAACAAGATCAATAAAATGGGCAGAGAGAATTGAAAACAATGAGCAAAGATGCTTAGAGGCAAAGGTACAAAGATGACTATAAAAAAATAAAATATGGACTTTAACTACCACCTCGTTTTAAATCAGCAAAACTGTATACAAACTGTAGATATAATAATAAAAGTATGTGTGTATACATATATATACTCACACACAATACATATATAATACAATTTATAATACACAATACAGTCTATAAATACATATATCTGATATATGTATATATTTGTTGATAGTTACATAAGTATATATCAACAAAAGTTTGTTTATTTCACTTCATTCCAATGTTTATTATACATATTGCAATTTGTATATGGTTCTCTTGATAATCTTATTAATTCTTTAAGGCTACAAATATAATACTTACCTCCAAGCTGAACTACTTACACTGATTCATTTTCAGATTTTGGCAACTAACTAATCAAACAGAAGGAAAAAATATACTTCATAAATGTAATTACGGCAGAAAACAAACAAGCAAAAGGCAAATAAAGATAATTTGTTCAAGCTTATTTTTTACTCATTAAAAATGAGATTTTAAAAGGGTATATAAAGCAGCACAATGTACAATTCTTTATTAAATTAGAGGATTTAGGTAGGAAAGGATTAAAGATTAACAAGCACATAATAGAAAACTGGTAGACAGTTGGTTAAAAAAAAAATTCCAGCTGTGGAATTCTCCTGAATTTGGAACATGACATTTACAACTCCACAGGAAGAACAGCACAGCAACTCCATCCCCAGATTTATCTGAAGAAACCTCCCACATGATGTGAAATATTTAGAAGTATATCTGAGACTCTTGCCATGATCTCTGCCTCTCTCCTTTCACAATCAAAAGGATTCTAAATGAGCTTTTTCCAATGTGTAAAATTCATTTCACTGTGTTATAGTTTACCTTTGTTTCCATTATTCTCACTGCTAATATAGTTTCAGTGAAACTTTCCTAAATGATTTTGCTAATATCAATGCATCTTTGTAAAAGACTGCCAAATCTAGTCATTGATTCTACTTCTGGCATATCATCCTACACTTCTTTTACAAGAGTAAAACTAGCATTGCAAATAATTATAACATCTTAATAACATAATTAAATTTTATATTTCTGTTTCTTCAAAGAGTTTAGCTTCATTATTCTTTGAATTTGACTGCATTTGTATTAATGTGAGCATAAAAATATTCATCTAGAAGGATATAGGTACTTTAGTAGTTTCAGTGTATGAATGTTACATTCTCTTGGCAAGACTATATAATTTAGAGGAAAGCAGCTCCTTGATTTTTAGGTTACATTTGATTAAACACTTAAACCTGATAAAAAGCGGGTTCCAGCAGTGTATTGGGCACCTAAATAGGTTTCACATAAATATTTGTTGAGTGATTGATTAATCTTGGCATTGCAATACTTTGTTTTCTAATTTTGGCAGTGTGGAAAATGTCAGGTTCCATGCCTTCCCCACCCTCAACCAAAAAGGCAACATGTTTCATTCATATTTGAAAAAACATATTCTAGAAATGTCACAGTAACCTTTTAAGTTGACAGTCTCTGCCTAGGAATTCTTGACAGCAGCTATGCACAATTATGCCAGCTCTATATTGAACTTTCTTACATCATCTTCCCAAAAGTGATAGTCGGAGCAGACAGCATGTAGATGACTAGATAGAAAAAAACACAAACTTAATGCACTCTTTTATAAATTTTGTTTTTGAGGCAGAAATAAGAAAAAGTGAAATTTAATTTTTGTGTTTTTATTGACAAAGAGAATTATTATTTAAAGATTATCCTATAATGCCTTAACTCCCATAGGTATAAAATTGATGCTCCTGTAAATTACTAAATTAGAATGCTGAACACAATTAATTTTGTACCTTGATATGTTTCTTAGTATACGTCTTTTAATTTTGTTGAAAAAGCAAGAAAAATAAAGATAAACACAAAGGTTCTTCTCCAAATTAATGAAAACATAAGGGACATCATTTTAGTGGTAGATTTAACTGCATACAATTCCCCTTATAAACAATACGTTTAATGTTTGTACCTGGAAAACGTATACATGGAATCTTAAGAATGCATCTAATTTATAATAATAAATAAGAAGCTATAGGTGGTGGTGATTATGATGACAATGATGATGATAGTAACAAAAATTTATTTGCCTATTATGTTTCAGGATTATTCATTGTCTTACATATAGTAACACACTTTATTGTCACAATGAATCTCGGAGGTAAGTACTATTATCATCTCCATTTTACATATGAGGAAATCCAGGAATACAAACACAATTACCCAAAGTTGTATTCCTATCATAGTGTAGAGCTGGAAAACAAAAGTGAGTCTGTCTAAGGCTAGTTGTCTTATCCCTACCTCTATTATTGGTAAAAATAAAATAATCTTGATCTCTCAGGGGAGCAATGATAGTGAGAAGATTTCTATCAACAATGACACGGAGAATAAAATTTTTAGTTTAAAAAGAGGTAGTATTTGAATCACACATATAGTCAATATCCCTATAATACAGCAGTTACAGCTTACTTTCTATGAATTCTAATAGATGTGGATATAATTTTTACTCAGAATGGATATCAATAAACATACATTGATAAGTACAATTCAAATACAGGGGAATTACTTCTGGTATATTTTTAGATTGACTTACATTGGTAAAAGTGAAAGTCATATGAATATAGATATATTTAAAATTTTTTTGTTGGTTGAAGAAGTGGAAATTAGTATGTAATGGTGAAAACAAAACACACTGACAACAAAAATGCTTTTCTTTTTCCAGTTTGTTTAATTTAAGCAGTTAACTCTACCTGAAAGTAAGCATCTACTTATCAGAATGCATCTAGAATATTAATAGCAGAAATAATAATATAATAATGCCAATATGGTGAATCTGATTCTTTGCCAGACAATATAGTGAGGCAACTTCCCATTTAATTTGTTTACACAGTATTTGAGCTTCTTCTCCTAGCTCATATTTTGTTGATTTTGCCTCTATACTTATTAGTGTTTCTTGCTAGTCATGTTTTTTGTTGTTGTTTATTTGGTTTTTGTTTTGTTTTGTTTTTTGGAGACAGAATCTCATTCTGCTGCCCAGGCTGGAGTGCAGTGGCACAGTCTCGGCTCACTACAACCTCTGCCTCCTTGGTTGAAGTGATTCTCGTGCTTCAGCATCCCAAGTAGCTGAGACTACAGGCTGGCACCACCACGCCCAGCTAATTTTTGTATTTTTATTAGAGACTGGGTTTTGCCATTTTGACCAGGCTGGTCTCGAACTCCTGACCTCAGGTGATCTGCCCACCTTGGCCTCCCAAAGTGCTGGGATTATAAGCATGAGCCACCGCACCTGACTGTCATGTTTTGCCTATAGTAGTGCTGCACCAAAAACAGCCCCTAAATCACAGTAACTTATAATAAATATAATAATTACTGTCTCTCATGAATCTATAGGTCTATTTCACCTGCAGTTTGGATTCACTTCTCATTCTGATATCAGTGGATACCCAGCAACTATCCTATGTTCTTTTCATGGCAGACAGGATAATCTGCATGATATCAACCAATGATATTAATATCTAAAGTCCTTGAGAAAGTGTTTTTGTAGTTTCTGCTGATTCTTCTTAAGAATAGTAGTTTTTGAGAGTTATCCTAGATGGTGAAGTGACTATTGCCTTTGAAATACATATATTTGTAGGAATAATGTGGGGTTTTGAAAGAAGATGCATTCCTTAATTCACTTCTTCCGTGGATTTAGCTTTGTCAAAAAAAAATGAGACCTCCGAACTTAATTCAGGACTTAAGAATATTTGAATTACCTAGGATATGAGACTCTTAGTTATAAACTCCTGTGATTGTGGCCACATGCTATTACTTCTCAATATGATTGCCTGGTTCCCTATTGTCTGCCCTTTTCAGGGTCAAGAGAATCCTTCCTGTAGTCTTTTGATAGGTAGGGAGCAAGGCAGGAGCAGGCTTATTTTGAGTTCACATTTACCCTGATAGTATAGTCCTTTGGATACTCACTTTTGTCTGTAATGTTTTTAGGTAGGTCCTAAATTTTGTCCCCATTTCCAGTTGAGGTCATTAAAATAAAAGTTTACTTTCATCAGAATTTGAAATGACCTTGAACAAAAGCAGAAAGAGCTCAGCTTACTTTGATGTCTTCTGAGATTTTCAGTTTTTACTTTTAAAGAAAATCAATATATATAGGTTTCAATAGAAGATATACAGAAATAACAGCCTACCAGCACCAGGCATGAGAAACAAGAAGAAATATGACAATACTATTCATCTTTAATTTACATCTGAGGAAGCTGAAATATAAAGAGTTTAAGTAACTTTCCAAAGATCACAATCTTCATAAAAATGGCAGCTGGATTTGAACCCAAGCCACCTGTCTCTAGAGTCTAGGCCTAGATGCCTAGACTTTTAATCAATCCTATAATGCTCATGAAAATTAAATTTGACGTAAGAAGCTTAGGAAGATTGTCATGGATGACCAGACCTCGTTTCAATGGCAGATTGGAGAAAGGAATGATAGAAAGAGGTTAAAGAGATCACTAAACACTACCAAAACCTATTTGGGGAACAATATATTTTGTTCAGAATGACACTGGGAACAAATGTAATCTCAGCCTTATTTCATTCAAGATAAAAATAAAATTTACAATGGGAATTTAGTAGCAGGAATGTTATAGTTTTTGAGGGATGATTAGAATCACAAAAATGCAGAAGAAAAATAAGATGAACCTGATAGTAGCCTAACTTGGAATCCAGCCAGGGAGTATTTTTTTCTCTTTCATTGCCATTTAAAAAATATACTTTGTGTCAGTTGGACCAATATGTATTTCTTTTTTTTCCTTTTACTTGTTATGAGTTGCACAATTCCTCAGTATTTACAGATGGGCTGGGGGAAATGTGGATATAATTTCTTTATTTTTCTAACTTAGACTTCCTACACCAATATGCAACTTTGAAAATTCAATTTTACTTGTCTGTTTGAGAAATTTAGATTCAGACAGGGAACAGAATAATTGTCCTCAAGAATGCCAACCACACACTTATACCTCTTCTACTCTGGTTAATATATACTACTGAAGGTATCAGAGATGGAAAAACAAATGTGAGGCAAGGAAGCTTTCTTCTATGAGAAATAAGTTGGCGTAGTAACTATCTGAACTTGGGGAAATCAAATTCAAGAGTGGATAAGGAAATAAAACACCGAATATTTCTTTAGCAGTTATATATAGATTTGATGTGTAGCATAAAAATATCTGAGAGAAGATTCAGATATCACTTTTTCTTACTCTCACATTTACCATAATTCACACACTTCGCAGCTTTTGGCTTTTAAATTACTTATTTCTATAATGAGATTTAGTTTGTGGCCAGGTGCGGTGGCTTACGCTTGTAATCCCAGCACTTTCAGATGCCAAGGCAGACGGATCACCTGAGGTTAGGAGTTCAAGACCAGCCTGACCAACATGGAGAAACCTCATCTCTACTAAAAATACAAAATTAGCCGGATGTGGTGCTGCATGCCTGTAATCCCAGCTACTCGGAAGGCTGAGGCAGGAGAATCGCTTGAACCCAGGAGGCGGAGGTTGTGTTGAGCAAAGATGGTGCCATTGCACTCTAGCTTGGGCAACAAGAGCCAAACCCCGTCTCAAAAAAAAGAGAGAGAAAAAAAAGATTTAGCTTGTGGTACCACTTGTTCTTAATTTATAGAATTTTTTTTTTAATTTTTAAATAAATTTGGTTTAGACCTCACCAGGAGAATTTTCAGAAATATGTATACATATTTACACAACATATAATATTTGTAATATACTACACAGCATCAAAAAGTTGTTACTCATCTACTTTTCTAGTTCACATATATGTATCCATTACATAGGCATGTTATATATGTAAAACATACATATATTTACATATAGACATATGAATATAGGCAGACATCTCTATATTGTCTTTTCTAGTTTACATATATATAACATGTCTATGCAATAGATACATATATAACATGTCTATGTAATATATACTTATATGAAAACTAGAAAAGTAGATGAGTAATAACTTTTTGATGGTATGTAACAAATTTTGTAACTTCTAATTTTGAACTAAGTCAAATATACAATAAATTGAAAGAATAATTCTTTATTCCTGTATACCCTTTATAAATAGACACCAATTTTGCAGACTTTTTGAAATTTTATTTATTCTTAGAATTGATCCATTACCTATCATCTACATTCTTATTTTTATTTCACTCAAACTGTCATATTGAAGTAGAATAGTACAGTCTCCTACTATTAGTATATTCCTATTTCTCCTTACATCTTTTGTCCTTTCTTCATTTTATAAGTAGTTAATGTGTTGTTTGGTATTACTGTTATATCTTCTTTGGAAATCTTTTTAGCATTATAAACATTTCTTCTTTGTTTTACTTAATGTTTATATTTTGACTAAGTTTATTTGGCTGGTATCAAGATAGCAACTGCTGCTTTCTTACAATTTCCATTTGCATGGTTATCTTTTTCTTATCCCTTTGTTGTTAGTCTTTTAATTACCTTGAGTTAGTATGTCTTTTATATACAGAATCTCATATTGGGACTTAATATTAGCTGGTCTAGATGGATCAGATAATAATTCGTGGCAAATGCATAAAATTTGTTAACTAAAATTAGGTAACATTCTTGTAATCACATTTGGAAAGTTGTTCTAGAGCAGGATATATCAGCCTGCCAACATTTTCTAAGAAGAAATACTTTGATTCATGGTTTGTACCTGTGTGTCTAATGCTAAGGTGTTTCACATTCATCCAATAGCTGTGTGAGACATGAAGACAATGAGCCTCCAAGTTGGAGTACAAAGAAGCTTATACCTCAGATTTTGGTTGTTACAGTAATGTGGTATCCTTCATCTATAATGAAACTATTTCATGACTAAAAACTCTTTGAGTTTTGCTATTCTTTCAATATTCAAACCTTTAAAATGATTTTTTATTAATTCAAAGAAAGAATTGAGTTTTGTGTTATGAGCCAATGTGACTTTTTAAATAGGTAAATTAAGCCCATTCACATTTATTGATATGAATCAACTGTTTGGTCTCTATGATCACCTTATTTTATGTTATGTTAATATTTTTTAATATATCGAATTAATTTAATGGTATTTAATATATCGAATCTTAGAATTTATTATTTTACTAAACTTTCCCTAGCTATCTCTTTTTTGGAAATACATATATAGCATGTCTATGTAATATATACTTACATGAAAACTAGAAAAGTAGATGAGTAATAGCTTTTTGATGGTATGTAACAAATTTTGTAACTTCTAATTTTGAACTAAGTCAAACATACAATAAATTGAAAGAATAATTCTTTATTCCTGTATAACCTTTATAGACACCAATTTTGCAGATTTTTTGAAATTTTATTTATTCTTAGAATTGATCCATCTATTACCTATCTATCATCTACATTCTTATTTTTATTTCACTCAAACTGTCATATTGAAGTGGAATAGTACAGTCTCCTACTGTAAAAGCTTATCTTTTACTAGAGTCCCCCCAAAAAACATTCATGGGCCATACTTGAATTTTTACCATTTCAAAATGTTTCTTTTGAAGCCTTTGTATTTAAAGTGCAATGTGGCTCAATGCAAATCTTTGGCATGCACTTTGTTTCCTGAGTTTCTGGAAATGGTATTACCCCTTTGCTCAATTCTCTATGTTCCATTGGAAAGGAAGGGGTGGCCTGCCCCTCCACACTTGTGGGTATTTCTAGTCGGGTGGGATGAGAGACTGAGAAAAGAAATAAGACACAGAGACAAAGTATAGAGAAGTATAGAGAAAGAACAGTGGGCCCAGGGGACCGGCGCTCAGCATACCAAGGACCTGCACCGGCACCAGTCTGAGTTCCCTCAGTTTTTATTGATTATTATCTTCATTATTTCAGCAAAAAGCAATGTAGTAGGAGGGCAGGGTGATAATAAGGAGAAGGTCAGCAACAAACATGTGAGCAACAGAATCTCTGTCGTAATTAAATTCAAGGGAATGTACTATGACTGGACGTGCACGTAAGGCAGATTTATGTTTCTCTCCACCCAAACATCTCAGTGGAGTAAAGAATAACAAGGCAGCATTGCTGCCAACATGTCTCGCCTCCCACCATAGGGCAGTTTTTCTCTGATCTCAGAATTGAACAAATGTACAATCGGGTTTTATACCGAGACACTGAGTTCCCAGGGGCAGGCAGGAGACAGTGGCCTTCCTCTATCTCAACTGCAAGAGGCTTTCCTCTTTTACTAATCCACCTCAGCACAGACCCTTTACGGGTGTCGGGCTGGGGGACGGTCAGGTCTTTCTCATCCCACGAGGCCATATTTCAGACTATCACATGGGGAGAAACCTTGGACAATACCCCGCTTTCAAGGGCAGAGGTCCCTGCGGCTTTCCGCAGTGCATTGTGCCCCTGGTTTATTGAGACTAGAGAATGGCGATGACTTCTACCAAGTATACTGCTTGTAAACATTTTGTTAACAAGGCACGTCCTGCACAGCCCTAGATCCCTTAAACTTTGATTTCACACAACACATGTTTTTGTGAGCTCCAGGTTGGGTCAAAGTGGTTGGGGCAAAGTGGCTTGGGCAAAGCTACAAATTAACAACATCTCAGCAAAGTGATTGTTTAAAGTACAGGTCTTTTTCAAAATGGAGTCTCTTATGTCCTTTCTACACAGACACAGTTTAAGAGTCTGATCTCTCTCTTCCCTACAGAAAAGTCTAATGACAGCCTAATTTCCATAAATTTTAAAGTAACTTAATATTTTTGCTTAGAGTTTCCAATTTTTTCTTTGTCTTACAGTGTATAACTTTTACTAAAATATGTTTCAGGATTGATTTTTTTAAGTCCAATTTTTCCAGGGTAAATGATGGAATACTTCAACAGGTTTAATTAAAGTTTTAAAAATTATTTTTAAAAGATTTGTTGCATTAGAGCTTTATACATTCAGTTTGGTTTTTTTTACTTCTTCTTTAAAATCTCCAGTTATATGGATGATGGACTTTCTTAGCTTGTCTTTTGTTTCAACCACTTTTACCTCTGAACCTTTGAATTTATTTCATTTCCATTTCCCATTGTTTCTTTAATTTGTCTTGTACGTTTGCTTCATTAGATTTCATTTTAATCTATTTTTGATACAGAATGTTTGCTCCTTAATTCAGCTAAATTCGGGTTCTTGTATCACGACCAGGAAAAATTAGGCACCTGGAAACATTGAATGGTGGGGAGAGCAGAATTTATTGGGTGAAAAAGAAAAAAGAAATAAAGAAAAAACACTCAGCAAAGTGAGAGGGAGTCCTGCCAAAGACGCCCAGCTGATGGATTGAGTACCAAGTCACCACACAGGAGCTGAAGAGCCCAGACTCTTCCCACCTGCACAAGACAGGGACTTCCTTTGGTTCCACCCCATCCCCACAGTGTGCAGGTGGGTTCCCAGTCCCTTGCGAACATGCATAGACAAGAACCTGGGCAGCTTCTCTCATCTGCACAAAAGCATCTGACCTAAACGCTTGTGGGTGGGTAGGAGATTCTCCAGGGATTCCCCCTTATTTTCCTCCTGCATCTATCATTATCACCTAAAAACTTGTAATTTGTGGCTTAATTCTGATATTTTTCTTTCTTTGTTTGCTTCTTCAAATCAAATCTCTTCACATTTATTTTCGCTTTTATTAGTCTTTATTTTGGATATCTGATTTGTAAACCAAAAAGTATCTGAAACAGGTCTCAATCAATTTTGAAGTTTATTTACCAAGAATAAGGACGTGCCCAGAAGAAGAAATCACAGAATTGCAGAAAGAGTTTGTGGTTTGTGCTTTTCTCCAAAGTTGATTTTGAGGGCTTCAATACCGAAAGGGAAAAAGTGAGCTGGAGGTAAAAAGATGGTATGATAATCTACATGTTGCAAGAGAAAAGGAGCAGGTAGGGGAATAGTTGATTATGTATTCATCTGGTGCTCAGTAAATTGGCACTTTACATAAGATAAGGTGAACATAGAGTAGCTACCTGTGGAGATATTTAGCCTTTTATCTGTAGTTATCTGCTTAGGAACAAAAGGAAAGGCACCTTCTTGCCTGAGCAGCTTCTTACATGACTCAGCTTTCATCTTAATTTTTTTCTTTTAGGCATAATGAATTGTGGTCCTGAGTTTTTATTTTCCTTTCACAGATTCTAGGGAGCTTTGTTTACTACTTTTTAAAATCTTAGAAGGCTTACTTTGGATGTTTATTTCAAATAGAAATAATAATATTAATTTCTGCTTTTGTGTAAGTATGTGTGTGCATGTGTGTCTTTGTGTTTTGGGCGTACAATAATCAATGGGTGAAATCGTTTTATTTGCATTTTCTCTTTTTACCATAGATACATACAGAGGATTTTTTATATAAATTTGCTAACCTTAGGCATTTTATAGAAAGTGTTTGTATTAGTTTTCTAAAACTTCTGTTAAAAGTTATCAACAATTTAGTGGATTACAGGAGCAAAAATTCACAGTCTTACAGTTTAGTAGTTCAGAAGTCTGACACAAGTCTCACTGAGTTAAAATCAAGGTGTTCACCAGGCTGAGTTCCTTTCTGTCAGCTCTAGGGGAGAATCTGTTTCCTTGCCATTTTCAACTTCTAAAACCACCTGCATTCTTTAGTTATGGCCCCCTCCCTATATCTTAAGTTCATCACTAGTGGGTTGAGTCTTTCTCACATCACATCCCTCTTATTTGTTCTTCTGCTACACTTTTCCATTGCAAAGGACCCTTTGGACTACATTGGCCTCACCTGGATAATCCAGTATAATCTCCTCATTTTAAGTTCTGTTGATTTTCAAACAATCCATATGAATCCTTCTCTTTTGTTGTGTAAGGAAACATATGCACAGTTTTCAGGAATCAGGATGATGAATGTTGATAACTTTGGGGGCCATTATACTGTCTACACAGGGTTCTAAGTTCCAAAACATCCGCCTCTCCCAGTGTCAGGCCTCTGAGCCCAAGCTAAGCCATCATATCCCCTGTGACCTGCACGTACACTTCCAGATGGCTGGTCCTTGCCTTAACTGATGATATTCCACCACAAAAGAAGTGAAAATGGGCTGTTTCTGCCTTAACTGATGACACTGTCTTGTGAAATTCCTAAGCCATCATATCCCCTGTGACCTGCATGTACACATCCAGATGGCCAGTTCCTGCCTTAACTGATGACATTCTACCACAAAAGAAGTGAAAATGGCCTGTTCCTGCCTTAACTGATGACATTGTCTTGTGAAATTCCTTCTCCTGGCTCATAAGCTCCCCTACTGAGAACCTTGTGAACCCCACTCCTGCCTGCCAGAGAACAACTCCCCTTTGACTGCAATTTTCCTTTGTCTACCCAAATCCTATAAAACAGCCCCACCCTTTTCTGCCTTTGCTGACTCTCTTTTCGGACTCAGCCCGCCTGCACCCAGGTGATTAAAAGCTTTTATTGCTCACACAAAGCCTGTTTGGTGGTCTCTTCCCATGGACGCGCATGAAATTTGGTGCCATGACTTGGATCGGGGTGGGGGGACCTCCCTTGGGAGGTCAATCCCCTGTCCTCCTGTTCTTTGCTCCGTGAAAAAGATCCACCTACAACATCACGTCCTCAGACCCACCAGCCCAAGGAACATCTCAGCAATTTTAAATCAGGTAAGTGGCCTCTTCTTACTCTCTTCTCCAACCTCTCTCACTATCCCTCAACCACTTTCTCCTTTCCACTCTTCAATCTCTCCCTTCTTTTAATTTCAATTCCTTTCATTTTCCGGTAGAGACAAAGGAGACATGTTTTATCCGTGAACCCAAAACTCTGGCGCCAGTCATGGACTGGGAAGGCAGCCTTCCCTTGGTGTTTAATCATTGCAGGGACACCTCTCTGATTATTCACCCACGTTTCAGAGGTGTCAGACCACGCAGGGTGCCTGCCTTAGTCCTTCACCCTTAGCGGCAAGTCCTGCTTTTCCGGGGGAGGGACAAGTACCCCAACCCCTTCTCTCCGTGTCTCTACCCCTTCTCTGCCTTTCTGAGGGGCAAGAAACTCCCAACCCCTTCTCTTTCACTCTTAGCGGCAAGTCCCGCTTTTGTAGGGGAGGGGCAGGTGCCCCAACTTCGTATCTCTGCGCTCCGATCCCTTATTTCCGTACCTCAACCTTTTATATCTCTGTGCCCCAATCCCTTATTTCCGTGTCCCAACCTCTTATCTCTGCGCCCCAACCCCTCATTTCCGTGCCCCGACCCCTTTCCCACTTTTCTGGAAAGTAAGAACCCCCGAACCCCTTCCCTCCATGTCTCTACTCTCTTTTCTCTGGGCTTGCTTCCTTCACTATGGGCAACCTTCCACCCTCCATTCCTTCTTCTCCCTTAGCCTGTGTTCTTGAGAACTTAAAACCTCTTCAACTCTCACCTGACCTAAAACCTAAATGCCTTATTTTCTTCTGCAATGCCGCTTCACTCCAATACAAACAGTGGTTCTAAATGGCCAGAAAACGGCACTTTCGATTTCTCCATCCTACAAGACCTAAATAATTTTTGTCGTAAAATAGGCAAACAGTCTGAGGTGCCTGACGTCCAGGCATTCTTTTACACATAGGTCCCTTCCTAGTCTCTGTGCCCAATGCGACTCGTCCCAAATCTTCCTTCTTTCCCTCCCACCTGTCCCCTCAGTCCCAACCGCAAGCGTCGCTGAGTCTTTCTAATCTTCCTTTTCTACAGAACCATCTGACCTCTCCCCTCCTCCCCAGCCTGCTCCTTGCCAGGACGAGCTAAGTCCCAATTCTTCCTCAGCCTCCGTTCCTCCACCCTATAATCTTTTTATCACCTCCCCTCCTCACACCCGGTCCAGTTTACAGTTTCATTCCATGAGTAGCCCTCCCCAACCTGCCCAGCAATTTCCTCTTAAAAAGGTGGCTGAAGCTAAAGGCATAGTCAAGGTTAATGCTCCTTTTTCTTTATCAGACCTCTCCCAAAACAGTGAGCATTTAGGCTCTTTCATTAAATGTGAAAAACCCAGCCCAGTTCATGGCTCGTTCGGCAGCAACCCTGAGACGCTTTACAGCGCAAGACCCTAAAAAGTCAAAAGGCCGTCTTATTCTCAATATACATTTTATTACCCAATCTGCTCCTGACGTTAAATAAAAATCCAAAAATTAAATTCCGGCCCTCAAACCCCACAACAGGACTTAACCTCGCCTTCAAGGTGTACAATAATAGAGGCAGCCAAGTAGCACATATTTCTGAGTTGAAATTCCTTGCCTCCACTGTGAGACAAACCTCAGCCACATCTCCAGCACACAAGAACTTCCAAATGCCTAAACCACAGTGGCCAGGTGTTCCTCCAGAACCACCTTCCCCAGGAGCTTGCTACAAGTGCCAGAAATCTAGCCACCAGGCCAAGGAATGCCCACAGCCCAGGATTCCTCCTAAGCCATGTCCCATCTGTGCAGGACCCCACTGGAAATCAGGCTGTTCAACTCACCTGGCAGCCACTCCCAGAGCCTCTGGAACTCTGGCCCAAGGCTCTCTGACTGACTCCTTCCTAGATCTTCTCAGCTTAGTGGCTGAAGACTGACACTGCCCTATTGCCTCAGAAGCCTACAGGACCATCACAGACACTCTAGGTAACTCTCAGAGTGGAAGGCAAGTCCGTCCCCTTCTTAATCAATATGGAGGCTACCCACTCCACATTACCTTCTTTTCAGGGGCCTGTTTCCCTTGCCTCCATAACTGCTGTGGGTATTGAAGGTCAGGCTTCTAAACCTCTTAAAACTCTCCAACTCTAGTGCCAACTTAGACAATACTCTTTTAAGCACTCCTTTTTAGTTATCCCCACCTGCCCAGTTCCCTTATTAGGCTGAGACACTTTAAATTATCTGCTTCCCTGACTATTCCTGGACTACAGCTACATCTCATTGCTGCCCTTCTTCCCAATCCAAAGCTTCCTTTGTGTCCTTCTTTTGTATCCTCCCACCTTAACCCACAAGCATAAGATACCTCTACTCCCTCCTTGGCGACTGATCATGCACCCCTTACCATCTCATTAAAACCTAATCACCCTTATCCCGCTCAATGCCAATATCCCATCCCACACCATGCTTTGAAAAGATTAAAGCCTGTTATCACTCGCCTGCTACAGCATGGCCTTTTAAAGTCTATAAACTCTCCTTACAATTCCCCCATTTGACCTGTCCTAAAACCAGAGAAGCCTTACAAGTTAGTTCAGGATCTATGCCTTATCAACCAAATTGTTTTGCCTATCCACCCTGTAGTGCCCAACCCATACACTCTTGTCCTCAATACCTTCCTCCACAACTCACTATTCCGTTCTCGATGTTTTTTTCAATATTCCCCCGCACCCCTCGTCCCAGCCTCTCTTTGCTTTCACCTGGACTGACCCTGACACCCATCAGTCCCAGCAGCTTACCTGGGCTGTGCTGCCGCAAGTTTTCAGGGACAGCCCTCATTACTTCAGCCAAGCTCTTTCTCATGATTTACTTTCTTTCCACCCCTCCGCTTCTCACCTTATTCAATATATTGATGACCTTCTTCTTTGTAGCCCCTCCTTTGAATCTTCTCAACAAGACACACTTCTGCACCGGGCACGGTGGCTCACGCTTGTAATTCCAGCACTTTGGGAGGCCGAGGCGGGCGGATCACGAGGTCAGGAGATCAAGACCATGGTGAAACCCTGTCTCTACTAAAAATACAAAAAATTAGCCGGGCGTGGTGGTGGGCGCCTGTAGTCCCAGCTACTGCGAGAGGCTGAGGCAGGAGAATGGCGTGAACCCAGGAGGCGGGGCTTGCAGTGAGCCGAGATTGCGCCACTGCACTCCAGCCTGGGTGACGGAGCAAGACTCCATCTCAAAAAAAAAAAAAAAAAAAAAACACACACACACTTCTGCTCCTTCAGCATTTATTCTCCAAAAGATATCAGGTATCCCCCTCCAAAGCTCAAATTTCTTCTCCATCCATTACCTACCTCAGCATAATTCTTCATAAAAACACACGTGCTCTCCCTGCCAATCGTGTCCCACTGATCTCTCAAACTCCAACCCCTTCTACAAAACAACAACTCCTTTCCTTCCTGGGCATGGTTAGATACTTTCGCCTTTAGATACCTGGTTTTGCCATCCTAAAAAGACCATTATATAAACTCACAAAAAGAAACCTAGCTGACCCCATAGATCCTAAATCCTTTCCCCACTCCTCTTTCCGTTCCTTGAAGACAGCTTTAGAGACTGCCCCCACTCTAGCTCTCCCTGACTCATCCCAACCCTTCATTACACACAGCTGAAGTGCAGGGCTGTGCAGTCAGAATTCTTACACAAGGACCAGGATTGCATCCTATAGCCTTTTTGTCCAAACAACTTGACCTTACTGTTTTCAGCTGGCCATTATGTCTCCGTGCAGTGGCTGCCCTAATACTTTTAGAGGCCCTTAAAATCACAAACTATGCTCAACTCACTCTCTACAGCTGTCATAATTTCTAAAATCTATTTTCTTCCTCACACCTGATGCATATGCTTTCCGCTCCCCGGCTCCTTCAGCTGTACTCACTCTTTGTTAAGTCTCCCACAATTACCATTGTTCCTGGCCGGGACTTGCAATCCAGCCTCCCACATTATTCCTGATACCACACCTGACCCCTATGACTGTATCTCCGATCCACCTGACATTCACCCCATTTCCCCATATTTCCTTCTTTCCTGTTCCTCATCCTGATCACGCTTGATTTATTGATGGCAGTTCCACCAGGCCTAATCGCCACACACCAGCAAAGGCAGGCTATGCTATAGTACAAGCCACTAGCCTGCCTCTTAGAACCTCTCATTTCCTTTCCATAATGGAAGTCTATCCTCAAGAAAATAACTTCTCAGTGTTCCATCTGCTATTATACTCCTCAGGGATTATTCAGGCCCCCTCCCTTCCCTACACATCAAGCTCGAGGATTTGCCCCCACCCAAGACTGGCAAATTAGCTTTACTCAACATGCCCCAAGTCAGATAACTAAAATATCTCTTAGTCTAGATAGACACTTTCACTGGATAGGTAGGGGCCTTTCCTACAGGGTCTGAGAAGGCCACCGCAGTCATTTCTTCCCTTCTGTGAGACATAATTTCTCAGTTTAGCCTTCCCACCGCTATACAGTCTGATAACAGACCAGCCTTTATTAGTCAAATCAGCCAAGCAGTTTTTCAGGCTCTTAGTATTCAGTGAAACCTTTATATCCCTTACAGTCCTCCGTCTTCAAGAAAAGTAGAATAGACTAAAAGTCTTTTAAAAACACACCTCACCAATCTCAGCCACCAACTTAAAAAGGACTAGACAATACTTTTACCACTTTTGCTTCTCAGAATTCAGGCCTGTCCTCAGAATGCTACAAGGTACAGCCCATTTAAGCTCCTGTATAGATGCTCCTTTTTATTAGGCCCCAGTCTTATTCCAGACACCAGACCAACTTAGACTGTGCCCTAAAAAACTTGCCATCCCTACTATCTTCTGTCTAGTCATACTCCTATTCACCGTTTTCAACTACTCATACATGCCCTGCTCTTGTTTACACTGTTTCTCCAAGCCATCACAGCTGATATCTCCTAGTGCTATCCCCAAACCATCACTCTTAACTCTTAAAGTAAATAAATAATCTTTGCTGGCAGGACTATGCTGAACCTCCTTAGGCACTCTCTAATAAGATGTCCTAGGTCCTCCCAATTCTTAGTCCTTTAATACCTGTTTTTCTCCTCTTATTCCATTTAGTTTTTCAATTCATACAAAATTGTATCCAGGCCATCACCAAGAATTCTAAATGACAAATCTTTCTTCTAACAACCCCACAATATCACCCCTTACCACAAAATCTTCCTTCAGCTTAATCTCTCCCACTCTAGGTTCCCACGCCGCCCCTAATCCCACTCGAAGCAGCCCTGAGAAACATCGCCCATTATCTCTCCATACCACCCCCCAAAAATTTTCACCATCCCAACACTTTACCACTATTTTGTTTTATTTTTCTTATTAATATAAGAAGACAGGAATATCCGGCCTCTGAGCCCAAGCTAAGCCATCATATCCCCTGTGACCTGCACGTACACATCCAGATGGCCAGTTCCTGCCTTAACTGATGACATTCCACAACAAAAGAAGTGAAAATGGCCTGTTCCTGCCTTAACTGATGACATTGTTTTGTGAAATTCCTTTTCCTGGCTCATCTTGGCTCAAAAAGCTCCCCCACTGAGTACCTTGTGACCCCCCACTCCTGCCCACAAGAGAACAACTCCCCTTTGACTGCAATTTTCCCTTATCTACCCAAATCCTATAAAACGACCCCACCCTTATCTGTCTTTGCTGACTCTGTTTGGTGGTCTCTTCACATGGATGCGCATGAAACCCAGTTTAGTAAATTTTATAATATTGAACTGATGACCTCATCTATGTTGGCTGTAATGGTTGAAAGTAAGGTGTTAGTGAATCTGGTTGCTACTTCATTTCTGTAGAATATTTAATCTATCTTTCATGCGCGTCCATGTGAAGAGACCACCAAACAGGCTTTGTGTGAGCAATAAAGGTTTTAATCACCTGGGTGCAGGCGGGCTCAGTCCGAAAAGAAAGTCAGCGAAGGGAGATAGGGGAGAGGCCGTTTCATAACATTTGGGTAGGTAAAGGAAAATTACAGTCAAAGGCGGTTTATTCTCTGGCGGGCAGGAGTGGGGGTCGCAAGGTGCTCAGTGGGGGAGCTTTTTGAGCCAGGATAAGCCAGGAAAAGGACTTTCACAAGGGAATGTCATCACTTAAGGCAAGGACCGGCCATTTTCACTTCTTTTGTGGTGGAATGTCATCAGTTAAGGCGGGGCAGGGTATTTTCACTTCTTTTGTGATTCTTCAGTTACTTCAGGCCATCTGGGCGTATATACGTGCAAGTCACAGGGGATGGGATGGCTTGGCTTGGGCTCAGAGGCCTGACACTATCTATTTGGTTTTCCCCTTGTAATATGGTTTAGATGTGTATTCCCTCCAAATATCATGTTGAAATGTGATTCCCAGTGTTGGAGCTGGGGCCTGGTGGGAGGTGATTGGATCATGGCAGCCGGGCCCACATGAACACTTTAGTGTCATCCCCTTGGCGAGATGTGAGTTCTCACTCAGTTAATTCATGCAAGATCTAGTTGTTAAAAGTCTGGGACCTCCCCACTACTTGCTTTCTTGCTCCTGCTTTTGCCACGTGATGTATATGTTTCTGCTTCACCTTCCACCGTGATTGTGAGCTTCCTGAAGCCCTTACCAGAAGCAGATGCCAGCATCGCACTTTCTGTACAGCCTGCAGAAGTGTGAGCCAATTAAACAGCCTTTCTTTATAAATTACCCAGTCTCGAGTATTTATTTATAGCAACACGAAAATGGTCTAATGCACGTTGTTTATCTTCTCCTCCAAGGAAATGTTTCTTCATGTCTCTTACTTCTGGACCCATTTTCTTTCAAGCTACCTTCCCGTAGTTGATGCTGTGAACTACCAATCCCAGATTTCAATATTTCAAAATACTGTTTCAGTATTTTGGCATTTATCTAGCTGAAGGCAATAAGGGTAATTTTGTTTATAATTTGATAAAATACTGCTTTTTACTCCCCACTTTTTCAAGGAATCTATTAGGTATCCTTTCCTTGAATATCTACCTTTGCTCTCTGTACTTAGAGGCTTGCAGTAGTGTTGCAGCACTAATAAAAGTTGGTGTTTTTATCTCTGTTTATAGAGAGTAACTTTTTTTGTGACATTCTCTGTTTCCTAGGAATGGTGACACTATGACATTTTTATGTATGTGTGTGCGTTTTACTACTTATGAGTCTTATAATATTTTGAATATTGGTCTTAATATTTTTTTTGGAAAGAATATGTGGAAAGAATCAGATTCAAGCAACCACCATTTTCCTTCAGAGCCAGTGCTCTCTTGTGTATTCTTTCTGATGAAGTATATAAGCCATGGGTGTCTTTGCTTCATAGTATAACTTTCTAGTGAAGATGGCTTTTAACAGATTGTTTTATTGTTTTCTTAGTTACAAACCCTACCATACATTAACCTCTTATTTCTTTAACTTTTAGGTACTTCTCAAGACATAATGCTAGCTAAAATACAACTAAAATAAAATTATTTAGAAATGTAAATTTTTTTACAATAAATAAAATTGGTAAAAATAGAATATATTAGATATATATATGTAAAAAGGCAAAACAAAATATGTTAGATAAAAATTCACATTTTCACTTAATCAAACGATCAGGCCAGGCAAGGTGGCTCATGCCTGTAATCCCAGTACTTTGGGAGGCCAAGGTGGTTAGATCACCTGATGTTAGGAGTTCGAGACCAGCCTGGCCAACATGGTGAAACCCTGTCTCTACTAAAAATACAAAAATTAGCTGGACATGGTATTGGGTACCTGTAATCCCAGTTACTCCGGAAGCTGAGGCATGAGAATCACTTGACCCCGGGAAGTGGAGATTGCAGTGAGCCAATTTCCGCCACTGCACTGCAGCCTGGGTGAGCAAAGTGAGACTGCCTCAAAAAAAAAAAAAAAAAAAAATACACTCAGAAACTTGAAACAATTATTTTCTTTCTCAGTCTCCAGTCTCAATTTCCTCTTTAAATAAGAGGCTTTGAACTAGATGATCTCTATTTCAACAACTATAATTTTATACCTAATATCTTCGATTATTTTCTGTTTTCAAAGCTGCTTTCTTATTCTTGTTTAATGTTTCTAATATCCTCCTCTTTTCAATATTTAATACACACATATGTGCACACACATATACATACACACACTCATTTTGATTCTCTTCTGTAGGTGGTCTTTCACTGTGACTGTTTTTCTCATACGTCATGTGCTCATTTTAAATGCTTAAGGGATTTGCTTTCTCTAGTTAATAATATCTAACTGGGGCTGGAATAGGAGTGAAAGTCTAAACCCTGTATTATGTTCTATGAGCTAAAATAACAGCATTGCTTTCAAAATTTTTTATTGAGATCTACCATAGAAATATGCTTTTCATAATGTATTTTAAAAATCATATAGCATATAATTGCATTAATTTTTTAAATGCTTATTGAATGCCTATAAAATACCAGATGCATTCTGACTCACTCAGTATCAGGATTGAACAAAAATCCAAATATTTCAATCCTCATGGATTTAACATTTTATGATAAATGTATGTGTGTATTTGAAAACCTTAACTTACAAAGAAGTTGTTTAAAAATGCTTACCATCACTCATTTGATACACCTTGATGTTTTCAATTCATTCTCATGTTATTTAAATATGCTTATTGTGGCCCATTAAAATATTTTTTGTTACAAATGAGCTTTGTTTAACAGTCTGACAAATACTTTTTTTTTTGGTGCTAGAGGGAGGGCTTGACCTCTCTTATTTTCCTTACACATGTTTTCCTACAACTCGAAATAATTCCTCATGATCTCTGCTTAAGGCACTACACAACCTTGAGCCTGCAATTGGCCATTGTAATTGACAAGTATCCCATATATGGTGCTGGGGGGTAGACTGAGAGTAATGAGAGAGAATGTATGAATCACCTTACTTTACACATTGCTGGTCCCTATTTATCCATATGAGCACCGGAGCACTCCCATTTTGTCCCTGTTACAAGGCATCAGTTTTGCTTTCTTGTCTTCATGAGCTAATGAGAAGGCAAAGATCCCTCTTGGTCAATTTGCAAAGGAACAAAAGCACAAATAATGTAATTTTCCCAGACTATCATCTATGATTTATATATGGTCTCTTGTCTTCTCTCACTCCAGGGCAATGACTCTCCAATGTTGAATCCCATTCCTTCTATTCCTCTGACATGGGCTCCCCATATATTTGTATGTGCTTTTTAGAATTCAGTAGTAGTTGCCAAACCCAGGTCCTTCAATTATACTTCTTCTTTTGTGGGTTCAGAATAGAGACTGAGAACAAATGTATGTTCTTCATTTTGTTAAAAGCTTGGATGCTGGTTCAAGACTTTAAAGTTCTATCATTTTATATCTCAGCTCATACCCTCTCAAATGTTTGAGAAAAGTGGGTTTTAATTATAGAAAAATAGTATGATTAAAGGAAAAATTAGTTAATACTTGTTTGACAAAAGAAGAGAAACAAGAAGCAAAGATTTATATCTACTTATCAAGATTTTACATATATTTGTAATTAAAAGTATAAGAATATTTTCAAACTGTCATATAAGGAAGCAGGAAAAAACCTGTATAATCCTGTCATTATAATAATGAGCAATTTTTTAAATTTTTGTAAACTACTTTAAAAATGTTGACTAATATATGAAATCTATGTCATTAAAAGAATCTATAGAAACAAAATTAATGACATTAAAAATATGCTTTAAATTATGTGATTAAACAAGGCTGACATAAGGATGTAGAAATGATGGCTATAATATTTAAACATGTAAATAAACTTTTCATTATGCAGTTTAATATATCAATATTCAAATACATTTTTCAACATAAAGTTAGAAGAACATTTAGGATTTAGAAAGTGTTTCAATATATGTTTCTTTTTCAGATTTTTAAGTTATTCTAAAATTCATTGGTGTATCCTGAGAGTACGAAGTCTCACAAAAACATACATGTATATATACACCCAAATAATACACATATGCATATATATAAATATAAACTTATAATGCTTTTATACATTCATATAAAACTGTTATTTGTATATATATAATTACATACTTATGAAATTATATAGATATTAGTACAAAATATTTCTTTATAGCAGTTTTTGTTATAGATTAGCAGTTATAGATTAAATCACTATTTTACTTAGTGTTAGACTATTTTTTCAATAAAGTATAAATAAATGTAATTTGCTGGGTTTTGACAAATATATGTAATGTTTAATACCCACACCCATTAACCTATACAGGCATATCTAGTTTTATTATGCTTTGCAGGTATTGTGCTTTTTACAAACTGAAGGTTGTGGAAACCCTGCATCAAGCAAGCCTGTCTATGTCATTTTTTCAACAGCACATGCTTGCTTTACGTCTCTGTCACATTTGGTAATTCCCACATTTCAGACTTTTGAATTATTTTTATGTCTGTTACAGTGATCTGTGATCAGTGATATTTGATGTTACTAGAATAGTTTTTGGGGAACCACAAACTGCACTTATGTAAGGCGGCAAACTTAATCCTTGAATGTGTGTATATTTTGACTGCTCCACCAATTGGCTGTTCCCCCATCTCTCTCCCTCTTTTCAGGCCTTCCTGTTCTCTGAGACATGATATTAAAATCAGGTCAATTAACAACCCCACGATGGTCTCTAAGAGAAAGAAAGAGTTGCATGTCTTTCACTTTAAATTAAAAGCAGGAAATAATAAAGCTTAAAGAGAAAGGTGTGTCAAAATAATTAAGCTTAAAGAGGAAGATCTGCCAAAACCAAAATCAGCTGAAAAGTAGGACATTTAGGCCACACAATTAGCCAAGTTGTGACTGCAAAAAAACGTTTTTGAACTATCACAAGGACAGAAAACCAAACACCGCGTGTTCTCACTCATAGGTGGGAACTGAATAATGAGAACACTTGGACACAGGGTGGGGAACATCACACACCGGGGCCTGTCGTGGGGTGGGGGGAAGGGGGAGGGATAGCATTAGGAGAAATACCTAATGTAAATGACGAGTTAATAACGGGTGCAGCACACCAACATGGCACATGTATACATATGAAACAAACCTGCACGTTGTGCACATGTACCCTAGAACTTAAAGTATAATTAAAAAAAGAAAAGAAAAAACTTAAAAGTGCTACTAAAGTGAACACACAAATGTGAAAGTGAAGCACCCTTATTGCTGATATGAAGAAAGTTTTAGTGGTCTGAATAAAAGATGAAACCAGCCACAAAATTCATTTAAGCCAAGACCTAATGCAGAGGCCTTAACTCTCTTCAATTTTTTAAAAGCTAAAAGAGGTGAGGAGTCTGCAGGAGAAAAGTCAGAAGTTAACAGAGGTTGGTTCACGAAGATTGAGAAAAGAAGTCCTTTCCATAACATAAAAAATGCAACACGCAGCAACAAGTGCTGATATAGAAGCTGTCGGAAGTTATCAGAAGAGACAGCTAAGATAATTGTTGAATGTGGCAACACTGAAAACCAGATTTTCAATGTATGAAACAGCTGTATCTTAGAAGATGTCCTCTGAGAACTTTTATAACTAGAGACAAGAAGTCAATGCCTGGCTTCAAAGCTTCAAAGGATGGTCTGACTCTCTTGTTAGAAGCTAGCATACATCCAGTGACTTTAAGTTGAAGCCAATGCTTATTTACTATTTGAAAATCCTAGGGCCCTTAATAATTATGCTTAGAGTTGGGCACAAGGGCTCACACCAGTAATCCCAGCTACTCAGGAGGCTGTGGCTGGAAGATTGCTTGAGGCCAGAAATTTGAGACCAACCTGGGCAACATAGTGAGACCTCCTCTCTAAAAACAAACAAATAAATGAAAAACTTTGCCAGGTGTGGTAGCATGCACCAGCAGCCGCAGCTACTCAGGAGGCCAAGGAAGGAAGATTGCTTGTGCACAGGAGTTTCAGGCAGCAATGAGTCATGATCATGCCACTGCACTTCCTCCTGGGTGAACCGAGCAAGACTCCAACTCTTAAAAAAAATAAAATAAGTTATGCTTAATCTACTCTACCTGTGTTCTATAAATGGAATAACAAAGGCTGAATGACAGCACATTTGTTTACAGCATGGTTTACTTAATATTTTAAGCCCGCTTTAGAGATCTATTGCTCAAAAAAATTTTTTTTTCAAAACATTACTGCTCATTGACACTGCACCTAGCCACCCAAGAGTTCTGTTGGAGATGTACCCGAGTATTAATTTTGTTTTCATGCCTGCTAACACAACATCCATTTTGCAGTCCATGGATCAAGGAGTAATTATTGACTTTTGAGTCTTACTATTTTTAATCCCAGCTACACAGCCAGGATTACTCACATGAGCCATTAGGCCCAGCTCTAATCATAATTATTAAAGACCCTACGATTTTAAAATAGTAAATAAGCATTGGCTTTAACTTAAAGTCACCAGTCTTATTTTTAAATTACTGCATGGTTCAAGAAGTAATTTTCGACTTTTGAGTCTTACTGTTTTGAAAATATACACTTTATGATGTCACGGCTACCATAGAGAGTGATTTTTCTGATGGATCCGGGCTATATACTTCGAAAATTTTTTGGAATTGGATTCATCATTCTGGATGACATTAATAACATTTGTGATTCATGTGAAAAAGTCAAAATATTAATATTAGGCCAGGCGCAGTGGCTCACACCTGTAATCCCAGCACTTTGGGAAGCTGAGGTCAAGATATCAAGAGATCACGAAGTCAAGAGATCGAGACCATCCTGGCCAACATGGTGAAACCCCATCTCTACTAAAAATACAAAAATTAGCTGGTTGTGGTGGCCTGCACCTGTAATCCCAGGTATTTGGGAGGCTAAGGCAGGAGAATTGCCTTAGCGATAGCCGGGGCTTGTAGTGAGCCGAGATCAGGCCATCACACTCCAGCCTGGGTGACAAGAGTGAAATTCTGTCCAAAAAAAAAAAAAAAAAAAAATATTAACATGAGTTTGGAACAATTTGATTCCAACCCTCATTGATAACTTTGAAGAGTTCAAGACTTCAGTGAGGAAGTAATTGCAGATCTAATGGAAATAGCAAGATAAATAGAATCATAAATGAAGCCTGAAGATGTGACTAAATTCCTGCAATCTCATGATCAACCTTTAACAGATGAAGAGTTGATTCTTATGGATGACCAAAGAAAATGGTTTCTAGAGATAGAATCTACTCCTGATGAAGATGCTGTGAACATTATTAAAATGACAACAAAGGATTTAGAATATTAAATAACTTGGTTGATAAAGTAGAATTTGAGAGGATCAACTCCAATTTCTACTGTGAGTAAAATGCTGTCAAACAGCATCCTGTGCTACAGAGAAATCTTTAAAAAAGGCAGAGTTAACCAGTGAGGCAAACTATATATATATTTTTTTATTTTAAAAAATTGTGGGCGGATGCAGTGGTTCATGCCTGTAATCCCAGGATTTGGGAGGCTGAAGCAGGTGGATCACCTGAGGTCTGGAGCTCCAGACCAGCCAGGGCAACATGGTGAAAGCCCGTCTTTACTTAAAAAAAAAAAAAAAAAAAAAAAAAAGTACAAAATTGGTCACATGTGTTGTCATGCATGTAATCCCAACTACTCAAGAGACTGAGGGAGAATTGCTTGAAACCAGGAGGTTGCAGTGAGCTGAGATCTCGCCATTGCACTCCAGCCTGGGTGACAAGAGCGAAACTCCATCTCAAAAAACAGAAGACTTGCCACCCCACCCCAGCTATTAGCAATCACCACTCTGGTCAGTCAGCAGCCACCAACATCTAGGCAAGACATTCCACCAGTAAAAAGATTATGAGGCTTGAAGGCTCAGAAGATTGTTAGCATTTTTTAGCAATAAAGTATTTTTAATTGTTATGCACATTGTTTTTAAACAGAATTCTAGTTCACACTTAATAGACTAAAGTATAGTTTAAATATAACTTTTACATACACTGGGAAATCAAAATATTCTTGTGACTTGGTTTATTGCAACCTTCCCTTTATTGTAGTGCTCTGGAACCGAACCGGCAATGATCTCCAAGGCATGCCTGTAGAACGTTTTCATCACTGAAGTATGCTCCCCAGGTCCTGGTTCCATAAGTTCACATTCCTCAGCTTCCCAGTATAAAACACTATTTTGCCACTATCAGTTATTTCTGCCTGTCTAGAGCTTAATAGAAATGAAATCCTGGAATATACATGATTTTGTAACTGGCTTCTTTCACTTAACACAAAGTTTTTGAAATTCATCTGTATTATTGCAAGCACCAATGTTTATCTCTTTTATTGCTGAATATGAATTATGTAAATGCCAAAGTTTCTTTACCCATTGCCTGTAAATGAACATTAGTGTCGTTTTTCATTTTTAATTACTATAAATGGAGCTTCCGTGAATATTCTTTTGGGAGTATTCCTGGGTCACGTGTTCTGTGGTTTGGAATTGATGGATCAGAGCGTAGATCTTGCTTAACTTTATAAGAAACTCCCAAACTGTGTTCCTAAGTTACTGTAACATTTTATACTCACAGCAGGAATGTGAGATCCAACTGCTTCACATATTTGCTAACATTTGATTCTATCAGTCTTTAGTTTTGGTCATGAAAGGGTGTACAAAGTAATTTTGCTTGGTAGTTATGAAGTTTATTTCTTTGATGACTAATGATTTTTGGAATTATTTCATGTGATTCAAAAGTCTTTTATAAATTTTATAAATTATGTAATCAATTTTGTCTTTCATATTTAATGATTTTGGTGTCTTGTCTAAGAAGTCTTTACCTACTTAGGGTCACAAAGTAATCTTAGTTTTCTAAAACTTTGTAGATTGAATCTTTATGTTTACTCTAATTATTCATTTCTGTTTAACTTTCGTGAATCATTTGAGGTAGAATAATAGAGTCATTTTCCCTCAGAAATATCCAGTTGTTTCAGTAGCATTTATTGGGAAGATAAGCCTTTTCCCAATTAATTTTTTATCAAAATTAATTGCTTATATAGGTTTGTATCTGTTTCTTTACTCTTTTTCTGTCCCATTTATTGATTTGTCTTCCCCTACACTCTCAAAATTACTGTATATTTATAGTAATGCAAGTGTTAAATTTAAATAGTATAAATCTGCTGTATTAGTTCTTTGTATTTTCACATGTATATTAGAATCAAATTGTCAATTTATACAATAAAAGTGTGATGGATTATTTATAGTAATTATTGAATTTGCAGATTATTTTTGGGAGAATTTGTATATTAATGATATTTAGTCTTTAATGATTTGATCTATCACTATATTTATTCAGATCTTTGATTTCTCTCTGCTTTATAATTTTTATTGTAGTGGGGATACCATATTTATTGCAAATATATTTCAAATTTGATGTTACTGTGAATGGTATCATTTAAAAAATGGTTATTTTCAGTAAATTTTTCCAGTATACTTATATCTATATACATACATTAATGTGTATATATAAATATATATGTGTGCTTATATATACACACAGATATATAGATAGATGATAGATAGATAGATAGATAGATAGATAGATAGGTAGATAGATAGATAGAAAGTTGTTGTTTTGAGACAGGGTCTCACTCTATCACCCAGGCTGGAGTGCAGTGGCATGATCTCAGCTTACTGCAGCCTTGACCTCCCCAGGCTCAGGTGATTCTCCACTTCAGCCTCCAGAGTAGCTGGGACCACAGAAGCACACCACCTCACCTGGCTAATTTTTGTATTTTTTATAGAGATGAGGTTTTGCCATGTTGCCCAGGCTGGTCTCAAACTCCTGGGCTCAAGTGATCTGCCTGCCTCAGCCTCCCAAAGTGCTGACATTACAGATGTGAGCCACCACACCCAGCATATAATTTATTTTTACATTTTTTTGAGTCTATAACCTTGCTAAATTCCTTTATTAGTATTTTTTGGTTGTTTTCTGATGAACTAATATTTTATATAAAACAGTCATTCTTTTAAAAAACATTTTCTTCTTTCATTTTGATCTGAATTAATAGCTTTCTTTCCCTCTTGCATTATCTATTAATTCTAGCAAAATGTCAAACAAAAGTAGCAGGAGGAGATACCCTTATTCCCACATTTGGGAATTTGTAGTCCATCAAATATAATTTTAGCTATAAGTTTTTCATGGATGTCTTTTATCATATTGATATCAGAATATCATATTTATGATATTGTTTTCTATACCTAGGTCTTGACTGGGTTTTAAATTTTGCCAAATGCTTTTTGTATGTCTATGAAGACTACCATATAGACTTTATTCTATATTTTGTTGATGTAGTAAATTTTACTGATTGATTTCTGAATGTTGTACAGACCATTATAAGTCATTTACACATGTCAACTCACTCAATTCCCATAACATCTCAATGAGAAAGGTACTATTAATTTACTCAAGGTCATGCAGATAACAATTTATCAAAATAGGATTTAACAGTGAAAGGTTAACACCTGAATTTATGCTCTTAACTACTATATTTAACAATAATCTGTTAGAATCTGTTACATGTATGCAATTATTTATACAATAGAAAATAAATTTAATAAAATCCCCATTACAAATAAACTTATACAAGGAATTCAGAAATCTAAAATTATACAACCACATACTCTTTCTAATTTTTTTTCTAAGTTTGAGTATTTGGTTATCTTAGACGCTAAAATGTCTAAGTTCTATTGTTTTCTTAAGCAGAAAATAACAAGTGTCTCCCCTTGGCAGAGTTTCTCCTTCCTATCAATTTCATTTGGTTTAATGATGAGAAAAACACAAAAATATTTAAAGACTCACTGTTGACTTTCCAAGCCCTTAAACATGTGAACACACTTTTAAAACTAATGATGATTTTTTTTTTCAACATGGAAAATTAGAGATTGTAACAGGTCAGCCCTTTTGAGGACTTTCATTGAATTCTGTAGTTCCTCAAGCCAGTTATCTACTATAGTATATGAACATACTTTTTTTCTTTGATAGTAATAGTGTCAAAAATACCAGAATATTATATTACAGAAAATATAAAATTGAAGTGAATAACTACATTTGAATTATCATACTAAATACAATCATTATTGAAGTTTATTTCCTACATCGTCATCACCTTATATGGAATCTTAATGGAATTCAGATGCGGTTATTTAATCTTTTTTTTCCCAAGGACAATAAAAGATACTGATTTCTGTGATGAATAATACTTTCTTTTGTATAGAATTTTTTAGTTCAAAATATAATAATATGCATTATTTTACTTGATCTCCAAATTAAAAAAAATTGGCATATTAAATAGGGAAATTATCCCTATAATTAGCTTCATGCTTCTTTTATTAGTTATGTTTCAATAGCACCTGGCTTCTGCTGATGTTGAGGCATTTATTACGCTGCTGGCTTCCCTTCTTGAGTAATTTTTGTTAATTCTTAACCCCTGAGGGTGATATACAAATCAGCTGGTATCTCTATATCACTATGTGCCGGTTTCAATTTCTTTAATAATTTTTTGTTCAGAGGTCATCATTTAAAAGATGAGATAAAGCTGAAACTAGGTATGCCCTCCCTCTGGCGAAAGTTTTGATCCCCTGCTGATTTCTGCTATAGCTTCGGTGCTGAACACCACAGGAAGCCCCATGTTTGGGGCACTTTACTCGTCTCAATCTGTGATATAACACTTCACTGTTGAGAGACAGGAGTAGCTGGATTTCCTAGGCCGACTAAGAATTCCTAAGCCTAGCTGGGGAAGGAGACAGCACCCATCTTTAAATACGGGGCTTGTAACTCAGATCACACCCAACCAATCAGGTAGTAAAGAGGGCTCACTAAAATACAAATTAGGCTAAAAGCAGGAGGTAAAGAAATAGTCAAATCATATATCGCCTGAGAGCACAGGGGGAGGGACAATGATAGGGATGTAAACCCAGGCATTCAAGCAGGGAGGGGCAACCCTTTGGGTACCCTCCCATTGTATGGAAGCTCTGTTTTCACTCTATTAAATCTTGAAACTGCACACTCTTCTGGTCCGTGTTTGTTCTGGCAGGAGCTGAGCTTTCGCTTGCCGTCCACCATTGCTGAATGCTGCTGTCGTAGACCCTCCGTTGACTTCCACCCCTCCGGATCCGGCAGGGTGTCTGTTGTGCTTCTGATCCAGTGAGGCACCCACCGCTGACTTCCACCCCTCCGGATCCGGCAGGGTGTCTGTTGTGCTTCTGATCCAGTGAGGCACCCACTGCTGACTTCCACCCCTCCGGATCCGGCAGGGTGTCCACTGTGCTTCTGATCCAGTAAGGCGCCCATCGCGGCTCCCACTCCCGAGTGGGCTAGAGGCTTCCCATTGTTCCTGCCCAGCTAAGTGCCCGGGTTCATCCTAATTGAGCTGACCACTAGTGGCTGGTTGCACAGTTCTCTTACATGACCCACAGCTTCTAATAGAGCTATAACATTCACCGCATGGCCCAAGGTTCCATTCCTTGGAATCCATGAGGCCAAGAACCCCAGGTCAGAGAATAAAAGGCTTGCCGCCATCTTGGATGTGGCCCGCCACCATCTTGGGAGCTCTAACAACAAAGACCCACCCAGTCACAGTGTTGTGTGTAGGACATTTCTCTCCCCAGTGTGGAGCTTCATGCCAAGTTGCATAAGGGCTTTCACAAAAAAAGCTCCAAGTGACTTGTAATTTTGATTGATTGGTATGTAGCCATATATGAATGTGGTTGAACACAGAAGGAAACCATCAATATCCGCATATCTCTGCACTGAATCATCTTTTGTCCACTAACTCAGCTCTGGTATTTGCCTTTAGTCACCATCTCATATCACAACATTTTCTAAGATGAGTTTACCTCTGGGATGACACTTGTCCTTCTTTCCTAGAATGACCTCATATAGATTTACTTCACATATGCTTAAAATGTTTCTAAAACTTTTGGTTGCATGAAGAACAAAATGCTTACTTTTACTTGGAAATATGGGTGAGGTTTTCATAGAGAAAATGAGAAATAGCTCCATCTGAATAGTGTACCAGAATCTCACAGCAGTCAAAAGTGGTGAATCCTGGTGGGAATGCAAAATAGTACAGCTATAGAAGACTGGCAGTTTCTTACAAAACTAAAACCTACTTTTATTATATGATCTAACAAGAGTGCCCCTTGGTATTTATCCAAATGAGTTGGAAACTTATATCCATACAAAGGCCTGCATACAAATATTTATAATAGTTCTATTTATAACTGCCTAAACTTGAAAGCAACTAAGCTGACCTTCAGTAGGTAAATAGATTTTTTAAAAAAAACAAACTATGTAATATTTTGCAGTGTAAAGAAGAAATAAGCTATCAAGCTATGTAAAGACACAGAGGAATCTTGCCTATATATTACTAAGTGAAAGAAACCAACCTGAAAAAGCTACCTACTATATGATTCTCACTATATGGCATTCTAGAAAAGACAAGAGTATAGACAGTAAAAACATAGTTTCCAAGTGTTGGAGAGAGGGAGAGATGAATAGGTAGGGCACAGAAGATTTTTAGGCTAGTGAAACTATTCTGTGTAATACTATAGTGGTGAATACATGTCATTAATACATTTGACTCTCTCTCTCTCTCTCTCTGTATATATATATATATATATATATATACACACACACACACACACACCAGTCAGGCATGGTGGCTCACACCTGTAATCCCAGAACTTTGGGAGGCTGAGGTGGGCGGATCACCTGAGGTCGGGAGTTCGAGACCAGCCTGACAAACATGGAGAAACCCTGTCTTTACTAAAAATACAAAATTAGCCGGGCATGGTAGTGCACGCCTGTAATCTCGGCTGCTCGGGAGGCTGAGGCAGGAGAATTGCTTGAACCCAGGAGGAGGAGGTTGTAGTGAGCTGAGATCATGCCATCGCACTCCAGCCTGGGCAATAAGAGCAAAACTTGTAATCCTAGCTACTCAGGAGACTGAGACAGGAGAATTGCGTGAACCCGGGAGGCAGAAGTTGCAATGAGCCGAGATCACGCCATTGCACTCCAGCCTGGGTGATAGTGCGAGACTTTGTCTCAAAAAAATATATATATATACATATTATTTATTTATTTATATATATGTATATATTGCATATATACCGAGAGTAAGAACTAATGTAAATTATAGACTCTGGATGATAATAATGCGTCAATATAGGTTCATCAGTTGTAACAAATGTACCACTCTGGTGTGCGATGTTGGTAGAGGGGGAGGCTATTATGTGTGGGCCAAGAGATATGTGAAAATTCTCTATACTTTCTGCTCAATTTCACTGTGAACTTAAAACAGCTCCAAAAACTAAATTATATTTTTTAAAAGTGGTAAAATTATTTTGGCCAGAGAAAATATTGTATCTGAATCAAATACCCACTGATGGGTGGACAAGCCTGTGAGGTGTCTGACATATCAAACTGTGAGAAATACGTATAATCACTGGAAATGTAACAAGGTAGATAAAATTATTTTTGTCAGATATTTTGTAGAATTTAATACTCTGCATATTAGGTTAAAATTCATAAAATTGCCAAAATCCAACCTTTTAAGCCAAAAGAATACTGTTAATTTTGTATGTCTTAAGCTAATATTGAAAAATGAATGCTGATCCATGGTTTCTATAGAAGGCTGAGATGCCAGTGCAGTTTCTCTTGGTTGGTGGTCAATAAAATGATTTAAAGAAGGATGAGTCCACTGGACAGTTTGTTTATTGAGAAGAGTATGGAAGACTAACTAGGCCCAGCAGAGAAATTCTTGTGACACAAAAGAGAGGGGAAGAGATTGGACAATGGTACCAGGAGTCCACCTTCTCAGCATACGCTTTCTGTTATAACTATATATTCAAGAAGTATTTACAGAATATTTTACTGACAGAGGCATTCCCTTATACACTGGGGTGACTAGATGTCTCAACTGAGAACTATGCACAATCAAGAATACTAAAAAGAGCATGGGAAACCAGAGAGAAAAAGAACTCTGAATTTGATGGATTCCAAGAATCAGACAGGTATGAGCTGGAAATCATGGAGGATCTTGGGCATCATCTAAGAAGACAGGCCATTCTCTAGAGGCATGAGAGATTCCTAAGTAAGTGACATCTGTTTTACACTTTAGAAGTAATTTTTGTCTGTGGTGTAATAAACTTATTAGGTGTGCATGTAAAAGAAAGCAGTGACAATTGAGATAAATTCAATAAGCCAGCCAAGAAGTGATGGATGTTGAGCCAAACAGTGGTAATAAAAATCAATAACTGAGGGAAATTTGAGAACTTTTAGTATAAATTTGTAGTGTGATGGGTCCCTCACTAAGGTCTCCTTTGGATATTGTGTGTGTGTGTCCACTGCCTGACCCCTGAAGGCTAGGTTGCACGCCAAAGCTATGCTGCCCAAACCAAAGGGCAGGTGTCTCTGAGAACCCAAACGTTCTGGAGAGCATCCGAAAAACCTCCCTAGGAAAACAGTCTCATTGCTCAAACGTAGCAGAAATAGAGCTAACAAATTAGCTTAAAAGCAGTTTTTTTTGGTGGCGGGGGGAGCAATGACACAAATCCCCAAAGTTGTCTTGCTGCTTCCTAGGAGTATCCTGTATGTAAGTCCTAATAAACACGTCTCTTCACCAAGCTTGACTTGTCCAAGTCATTCTTTGGTCTCTTGGCTCCCTCCCAGGTTGTGGGAATTTTTTTTCTACACAAATCTTGGTTTTTCTCGTAACAAAAGTATTTGAAAAAAACAACCAGTTTAAAAAAAAAAAAACCAGATTAAACAAACCTCAGTGGATAGTTTAAATGTAGCGAATGGGGGAAAAAGAAGACACAAAGAAGACTAGGAAGTTCTTCATGGGGATATTGGAGAAATATTTTTGCCACTCCTTGAGCAAAAGAAGCAAAGACGCAAAAAAGAAGCACATTTTCAAATTAAAATTATTTTATTTATTAAATCAACAAACCATGCAAAATATGTATGCAAAGTGCAGGATATTCGACGGTTAATGTGAGCTTACACCATGGACAATAGAAAGGCAGGGATTTTTAAAGCATTGGGATAAAATAATAAAGTGAGTAATACATACACCCCACGAATGGAACACAGTGGTATTTGAAATAAAATAGATGCAGCAATGAACTTGGAATCATTTGTTGTCAGGTAATGTGGGAAATGGATTTGGAAGAGCTAGACCATTTGAGTCCCTCACATTCCTGCTCAGAACCATCAGTAGCGGAACTTGATCTTGGACTGGAGCAGTGAGGGCCACCCCTTGGAGTAAAGACACAAAGAAATGTTCTTGAGAGCTAATTATTCCCGGGATGGGGGAACATCTGATACGCAGAAGATATGGCCCTGGTACATACCGGCCCTCAATACATTCTGTTCATTTTATACAACATCTGGGAGCATATCATGACAAGGCATAATAAAACTGGAATGGGGTTTGCAAATCATCATAATAATAAATAGAATGAGAATCACCAAATATTACAGAAAAATTTCATAATGAGACCAAGGCAACAAATTTAGCTAATATAATTAAACAGAATATAGATAATAAATAGAAGATGTTAGAAGGAATATAATAAAAAGCTTCAGAGAGTTGACTTTGAGTATTTTATCTGTAAAAAGAATTGACAAATGAACTTGGAGATTGAATTTTTATCTTCAAAATAATGCAGATTTTTATTGGATAAAGCATATTGTGTAATTTCAAAGCACTGTCTTCTTTTAATGGAGAAAACTTACAAATAAAGTGGTCGTCTTTGCCTCATAGCTTCTTGAGGGTGACCTTTCTTTTCAGTGAAGAGCATGCCTAAATATCTTCAAAATAATGCTGATTGTATAAGAGAAAGAAACAGACCTCTGCAATACAATATCAAGACATTCACAATTTTCTTGACTTTGAACTTTTGACTTTTTTAAGACTTTATATGCTTAGCTAAAACAAGCAAAACCTTGCAATTCATGCAATTGATTTTTTATGTGAAAATTACCCAAAGGTATAAGAAAGGAATATTAAGTTTTATAATGGCATCTAAAGTCCGTCTTGGCTAGTTGAGTACACAGAGTTCACATTTCAACTTGCATTTCTGAATATGATTATGGTATTAATTTCTCTTTAGCTGTGTGTGAGTTCTTTGAGGTTAGGTGTCATTTTTTCATTTGTGGTTTTTGTTCACAGAAATTGTGTGTGGGACCTACCAAACAATAGACATTCAGTCGACGTCTTATGAATGAATGAAAAAATGATTATTTACAAACTTGTTTAGTTTCTTTTTGTCAACAATTCAACATCTTCTAGAAATGAGTCTTTAAGAGAGTAATTATCTTACTGTGTTACTTTGTGACTTGAAAGAATTTTTTAAAGAAACAGTGTTATAAACCAGCTGTAAAGTTAACTCCAACTGGAAAGTATGTGGGAAGTAGGCTACTTCAACATTTTAAAAAAATATAGACAAAAATGACCTCTTTTGGCCTGGGGTGGTGGCTCACTCCCGTAATCCCTGCACTTTGGGAGGCCAAGGCAGGCAGATCACCTAAGGTCAGGAATTTGAGAACAGCCTGACCAACAAGGTGAAACCCCATCTCTACTAAAAATACAAAAATTAGCCGGGCGTGGTGGCAGGTGCCTGTAGTCCCAGCTACTCTGGGGGCTGAGACAGGAGAATCACGTGAACCCTGGAGGCGGAGCTTGCAGTGAGCCGAGATCACGCCACTGCACTCCAGCCTGTGCGACAGAGCGAGGTTCTGTCTCAAAAAAACAAAACAAAACAAAACAAAAAAACCTCTTTCTTACATCGTGCTCGTCCTTGTCCAGTTTCTTTCACATATGTGATTTCCGAAAGATTGTTCCTTTGAAATTATTAGGAGATTGCCTGACATCTAGTGGGCACTCACTAAATGCTTGTTAAATTATGCTGTGAAAGGACAAGAGAAGGAAAGGAGGGCAATGGCAGCTGAGAGTGTAACACAACTGAAAATGCCCAAAACTACAGCTCAGTTAGGGAGAAGGGGCTGGCATCTTAGAACTTCCTGAGGCATTCACTAAGAGGAGTCTTCTGAATTTTTCTAACTAAGAGGAGATTCAGAATAAGACACAGTAATCTAAATATCCACATACATCTTAAGAATAGAAAAATTTAATAAAAAATATAGTTAGGATTACATTAGTAAATATTTAATTATAATTTGTACCATACCCATATAAGTTAATGACAATATAAAAGATAAATTGTGAAGTTTTAGTCTGACTAGAATGCATTTTGTATTTTATGGACAGTAATTGAGTCAGCAATTCTTTGCTTATTTAGAGGCTGAAAATCAAGAATACTCACATTATAAAAGGAATCAGTAAAAAAAAATAGGTGAATAAAGACATAAACATTTCACTTGGAACATATTAGGTCAGGTGTAATTAGATCATGAAAGGCTTTAACTTAGAATATGCTGCATACTATTTGAAACAGTTAAAAATTATTTCCTATGCTTCTTTAAAAGTGATGGATATAACTTTCACGTTTGTGCATTTTTAGTATTTACAGTGGCATTTTTAATGAAAGATAGTGAACACTCCATTTCTCTTTCTTGAATTTTACATGCCAACATTATTCAAATTAAAGTCCTTTATAAAAGATAACCCAATGTGTATACTCAATGTGTCTTCATTACTCAAACTCACTGTCTATCCATTCATTTTTGGCCCGAGACCAGGTACAGGCACAAACACGATAAGAAGGTGGCTCTCACTGAGAGGAGAGAGCTTGTGTTCAGCAATTGGTGTGGTGCCACGGTATAAGCTGCCAAGCACAAGCACAATTTTGCTGGACACCTGTGTGCTCCTGAAAGAATCTGACCTAGTTGTGATGTGGCCCAGTGCCATAAAGGCAGATGGAATTTCAGAGCCTTAAAATAAAACATATAAATCAGCTTTCATGTGGAATTGATCTCCCTTCAAAATAATACCAAAATTCATGTAAATCAGTTTGAACAGAGGTTGCATGCCCTTTTAAAGTTGTCATTAACCAAATTTCAGTCGTTAGAATTAGTATCAATTTTGGGGTTATGTAATTTTAAATGTTAACCCAATGTTATATGACAATCTCAAAATGATACTAGGGAATCACCTAGTTTTCTGGGATTAAAGAAAAAAAAAAACAAAGAAGCAACAGAGTTTAGATGCCAAGGAAAGGAAAATGTAAAAAGTCTAATTTATTTGGCTATTTTAATACAAGAAGGAAAATGAAACTTTTTTTAAAAGATGAACTTAGCAATATAATCAATACTGATTCTTTGTCTTCCCCTTTGTTGTTTATTTTTAAACTTGGTTCAAGTTACTGCATAATCACCCTCCTACTGGAAGCAGACAGAGAGAAGAGAGAATCCAGGTGAAAGCTCTGTCTAGTAGGAGGTGGCACAGCCCAGGGGTGACATATTCTGAGTATGAAGTCAGATATCCAGATACTTGGATGCCAGCTCTACCTTCCACTGCCTCTTGCACATTTGACATATTTTCAATGAATCATACCAAATCTTATTTTTTAGGCCCTATTGTGATGGTTAATTTTATTTATCAACTTGGCTAGGCTATGGTGCCCAGTTTTTTGGTCAAACACCAGATGTTTCCATGAAGGAGTTTTTTTTTTTTTTCCTTATGTGATTAACAATTATGATCAGCAGACTTTGAGTAAAGCAGATTATCCTCCATAAGGAGAACCCCAATAAGTTGAAAGCCTTAGGAGAAAAAATGAAGTTTCTTAGAGAAATAGTTCTGCATCAGGATAGTAACAAAGAAATCCTTCCTGAGTTTCCAATCTACTGCCCGCCTTGAAGATTTCTGACCTGCCAGCCATCATAATCATGTGAGCCAAACAATTCCTTAGAATAATTTCTCTCTCTATATATACACACAAACACACACACAAGACACACACACACACACACACATACGTGCCATTGACTCTCCAATATTATAGGCTTTATTTTCTTCTGCCTCTGCAGTCCCTGAGACAGCGAAACCAACCACCCCTTTTTCTCTTTCTCCTCAATCTCAATACTCCATGTAAAGATGAGGAGGATTAAGACCTTTATGATGATCCACTTATACTTAATGAAGAGTAGATGTATTTCTGCTTTCTGATTATTTTCTTTCTTTTCTTTTCTTTTTTTTTTTTGAGACGGAGTCTCACTCTGTCACCCAGGCTGGAATGCAGTGACACCATCCCAGCTCAATGCAACCTCCACCTCCTGGGTTCAAGTGATTCTCCTGCTTCAGCCTCCCAAGTAGCTGGGTCTACAGGTGTGTGCCACCACGCCCGGCCATTTTTTTGTATTTTTAGTAGAGACAGGGTTTCACCACGTCGGTCAGATGGTCTTGATCTCTTGACCTCATGATCCACCCGCCCTGGCCTCCCAAAGTAATGAGATTACAGGCGTGAGCCACCATTCCCGGCCTCTGATTATTTTCTTAATAACACTTTATTTCCTCTAGCTTACTTTATTGTAAGAATACAGTATATAATACATATAGCATACAAAATATGTGTTAATTGACTGTTTATCTTATTGGTAAGCCTCCCAGTCAACAGTAGGCCTTTATTTATTAGTTACATTTTTGGGGTGTCAAGAGTTATATGCAGATTTTTGATTGTGCAGGATGACAGTGCCCCTAACTTTGGTATTGTTCAAGGGTCCACGGCAAACTAACACAGGAATAGAAAAAGAAACACCTCATGTTCTCCCTCATAAGTGGAGTTGAACAATGAGAACACATGGACACAGAGAGGGGAACATCACACACTGGGGCCTGTTGGGGGCTGGGGGGCAAGGGGAGGGAGAGCATTAGGACAAATACCTAATGCATGTGGGGATTAAAACCTAGATGATGGGTTGATAGGTGCAGCAAACCACCATGGTGCATGGATACCTATGTAACAAACCTGCATGTTCTGCATATGTATCTCAGAACTTAAAAAAAAAGTCAACTGTGTATTAGAGAGAAAGAAAAAGAGAGATAGAGGTAGAGAGAGCGAGAGAAAGAAATATCTTTTTCATATATAAAATAATATGTATATTATATACTTAATATATAGTTATATAGAGAGAAATAGAATATGTATAATAAATAGAATATGATTCTGTTTCTCTTGAGAACCCTATACACTAACTTATGGGGCTATTTTTAGTATTACATTAAAACAATTCATGTGCAAAGCTCTTATGATACAAGATACTAAATAAGTTGAGATAATGTTTTTGTTTTTATTCTTAAAGTATCACTCTGCTACCTTTGTTCTTTGGACTAGATGGATGTAACATCTTATTGAAAATGTCTGTGGATTACGGTGCTTTCCCCTCCCAATTTGTTCTCCATACAGCTGCTAGAATGACCTTCCTATGGATTAAAGCCCCAATAATAATAATATCAGGAGTGATTGCTTAAATGTGGGTAGATTTAGGCAGTCTTTTTATCATATAAATTTTTTTTTTTTTTTTTTTTTTTGAGATGGAGTCTCGCTCTGTCACCCAGGCACCCAGGCTAGAGTGCAGTGGCGCGATCTCGGCTCACTGCAAGCTCCGCCTCCCGGGTTCACGCCATTCTCCTGCCTCAGCCTCTCCGAGTAGCTGGGACTACAGGCGCCCGCCACCACGCCCGGCTAATTTTTTTGTATTTTTAGTAGAGACGGGGTTTCACCGTGGTCTCGATCTCCTGACCTCGTGATCCACCTGCCTCGGCCTCCCAAAGTGCTGGGATTACAAGCGTGAGCCACCGCGCCCGGCCTTAAATTTTGTTGTTTTATTTAAACCTATACATTTCATACAAGGCAGACTGTACCTATTTATCTCAATATTTAAAATACTAAAACCAAAGCCTTATAGCTGTCAAATAATTTGTGCAAGGTCAAACCATTACTACAGAGTAGAAGCAGGATTCAAACCAAATTTTGCCCCTCTCTATTGCCCACACTTCAACCATACTTCAATGCTGCACTTTCAAATTTAACATTTAAAAATGTTCTCCAGCTAGCCTACCTGCCCCATAACTTTCACCTTTTTTTCTCCTCTAATAATACTTTGCTCACTTTGCCTGAATAATCCACCCCCTTTCAGATCTCTGTCTTTTGTGCCTCATCCTTCTTCCGATAATATTCTCTCTCCTACCTGGTGTACCTGCCAAACTGTTTCAAACTGTGGGATTCTGCTTAAAAGCAACCTTCTCTGGGAAAGGTCCTCTAACAACCAATCCACCTGAAGATGAAGTGTGTCATCTGCCTCTGCCATACTGAAGTAACATATACACTCATCTATTATAGCATTTATTATATTCTACTTTAGCTATTTTTGCCTCCTTCAGAATTTGTATTAAATAAAGTCAAACCGCTGGGCGCGGTGGCTCACATCTGTCATCCCAGCACTTTGGGATGTCGAGGTGGGCGGATCACGAGGTCAGGAGATCGAGACCATCCTGGCTAACACGGTGAAACCCCGTCTCTACTAAAAGTACAAAAAATTATCTGGGCATGGTGGCGGGCGCCTGTAGTCCCAGCTACTTGGGAGGCTGAGGCAGGAAATGGCGTGAACCGGGAGGCAGAGCTGGCAGTGAGCTGAGATTGCACCACTGCACTCCAGCCTGTGTGACAGTGCAAGATTCCGCCTCAAAATAAAAATGAAAATAAAAATAAAAATAAAATCAAACCAGAATATGTCCTACTTATTTTTCTCTTAAATTTTCTGGCCGAATATCTAACACATAAGGGATTTTTGATAGATATATTTATTAAGCAAGTGTTTGAGGAAAATAATATAATTTCTTTTAAATTTGCTTTTAAAATGCCAGTGATATAATGATTAAATTAAAAATTAATTTGTTATATTTTTATAATAGAGACTAAAACTGTTGATAGAACTAGGTTAAGCAACGTGATTTAAAATATATCTTGATTATATTGATTGTAGCTCTGAAGTGTTTTATATTTTTCTGAATTTACAGATTCTGAAAAAAGAAAACATTTTATGAGTTAAATTTAATAGACATTCTAGAAACCTTGTAATCCACTGGGTAATTATACATATTTCTGCTTACATCTCTGACCCAAGAATCAAAAAGAAAGAAAAATGAAAATTTTTAACTTCAGGCAAAAATAAGCATCTCGTTAACTACCCATGACTCAATTTTATAAGCATGAAATTCTGATACTAATGAACTACTGTATATATTCCTAATAATACTAAAAAAATAAAAAGGGACTGTGTGCAAAACGAAGTGTTCTACAGAAGTTTAAAAGAAAAGATGAAATATAAGTTGTTGCTGAGCAGAATATCAGCATGTAAAGTCTGACAACTTTGGTTATTTATCTAGGTGTTACAAATTAAAATGCTTTTAGCTGTGAAAGACACAGGAATTTTTGAGCATGAATGTGCATCCTGATTTGAGACTTGCAGGAAAATAAACTGCTAATTTCCTTCTAGCTCAAATTGATTAGTGAAAACATAAATGCACGGAACAACTAATAATAAAGGAAAGACTTATGGCATATTGGCAGCTATTTTTTTAAGTGTTAATAAAAAATTTGAGGATCAGCCTCCGATTCTTTCCTTTAATATTTCTGCACTTAAGGGTTTACTTATGTTCTTATGCCTCTCTTTTCTGATCTATAAAATGAGGATGAGAATAATTCTTTTCACACTCACAGAGCTGACATGAATGCCAAATGCATTAATCCTTATGAAAGTGCTTTGAAAGTGGTAAAATACCACAATGATATAGTTAATTTTATTAACGTTGCTATTCATATTATATTTTACAAAAATGGATATTATGCCAGAGTATTGTAAATGGAATAAGTGAAGTACTATGAATGAACAAATTTTTAAAAAGCATTTGTTGAATGTTCCAGAAAATGTGTCTTTTAATTTGGGCTTAGAAATACTTCCTAATATGCTAGATATTTAGAACAGTATTATGAAAAATAAGCTCAGAGGAGATAACTTTGTTTTGGAAGGAGAATGAGTCATATACTCCTTGTTTGACTTAATGCGAACATCACTAAATGACTGTGGAAGGCTGAGGCTGAAGTAGTAAATGTTAAAACATTCCTGAAAAGATGAGATTCAGAGAAAGTACAAGCCACTCCCATTGGAGAAAGGCACGGTCTGAATTCAAGCCATTTTGCTAATTTTGGAGTCAAGACATGGGATTTTGATGTCTCAGATGATTCTTGAATACAGCTGAAGAACAAAGACACAGAGAAACAGCTTTTCCTGATATTTCAATGCAGGTTCTTAGAGCAGAGGCCTGTTTATTGAAAGTGAGGAAATAATACAATAAATAACGCCCTGAAGTAATCTTCTGCCCATTTCCCCAGACTTGTTCTTCAGGTAAGTTATTCTTTTATTTATTTTATTTATTTATTTATTTTGAGACAGAGTCTCGCTCTGTCACCCAGGCTGGAGTGCAGTGGTGCATTTCGGCTCACTGCAAGCTCCACCTCCTGGGTTCATGCCATTCTCCTGCCTCAGCCTCCCGAGTAGCTGGGACTACAGGTGTCCGCCACCACTCCCGGCTAATTTTTTTGTATTTTTAGTAGAGACGGGGTTCCACTGTGTTAGCCAGGATGGTCTCGATCTCCTGACCTCGTGATCCGCCCACCTTGGCCTCCCAAAGTGCTGGGATTACAGCCGTGAGCCACCGCGCCCAGCCAGGTAAGTTATTCTTAAAAAGCAGTCCAGTCTCACTTTTGGGTTGCATGTGGCTGGTGATGTATCAGTTGGCAGTGGCTCCTCCTGTACCATGATATTACTGTCACTGTGCAACCTACCACAAGATCTTGTAAGGGGAAGACTTGATCTTCAGCTGGATGATATGAAGAAGCAGAAGTAGTACCAGAGCAGACCTGATATTCAGAATCTTTAGAGTCCTATTTCTGACACCAAAACCAGAGGTCTCACCACTGATATCTTTTCCTCAAGGTTATTGTATAAGAATCAGTGGTATCACTCTTAATGAGCTTATTCAACTACACTTGTAACTCATCAGAAATGAGATTATTTATATTAGTATAAATAATTGCCTAAGTAAATCACAACTTAGTAAAATGAGAACAAAATTAGAAAGTTTAAACTGAGATCTTTAGCTGCATCACAGTTTCTGTTTTTTCCTACTATTTCATTCAGCAATTTGAGGAATATATCATAACAATATAAAGGAAAGACATGATAAAAATATATTCATTGTGGTAATATTTTAAAATAGATAATTAGAAATAGCAATAATATCTGAAGAAAAAAATTATTTACTAGTTTTATAGAAAATCCCTCTAGTGGAATACTATGCAACCATTAAATAACACTGAGGAAAAATTGCAAGAAAAGGATAACATGCAGAATTATATGTAATTTATAGGTGTATAATATGTAATATATAATATACACACACAGCCTCCTGTTTCCATGGGCTTCACTCCATGGATTTAATCACCCACAGATCAAAAATATTTTTAAAAAGCAACCGTACTGAACATGTACAGACCTTTTTCCTTGTCACTGTTTCCTAAACAATACAATATAACAAGTATTTACATAAGATTTACATTGCATTATGTATTATAAGTAATCTGAGATAATTTAAAGTATACAAGAGGATAAGTGTAGGTTATATGCAAATTCTATGCCATTTTATATCACGGATTTGAGCATCCACAGATTTTTATATCCTTGGAAAGTCCTGGAATCAATCTCCCACTGAGATAAGAAACAAGTGTACACACACACACAAACACACACACACACAGAGTTGACTAAAACTATGTGCAACTACAAACCATCAAACCGTTATCTGCAGTTATTTCAGAAAGTGCAATTTTATGATTATGTGTTATCAAAAATTGTCTCTGGTGTCAAAATCTTTACAATAAGTCCTAGTACTTGTATAATAAGAAAATAGTTATTTTGAAAAGTAGTCATGTGAAGAGAGGCACTACACAAGTATGACATGCATCAAAAAGAAAGCCAGTTTCACTTGATGTTTATAGTAAAGAATCCCTTAGAACAGAATGTCAGAAGACTATATATTGCTTCCCAGATTGGATACTTACTATGTTAAACATTGACACATTGAGAGTAATTTATCAATATTTTAAAATAATTACTGAGGAAAAATGAGCACTCAAGCAAAATAAACTAGTGGAAAGAAGAGAAAAAGAAAAAGGTCAAAATTGTTGACATTGTTTTAAAATAGAATTACTGAACTAAGGAGTTGAACGGTTTTCTTTTCCATTTCACTTTTGGCTTATCTAAAGCAGTATTTCTGTTCTGTGTAGATGTAGGTACTTAGAGATATCTAAAAATTTCTCAAGGGTTAATAATAAAGTCTCTCAAAATCACACTGAAGCAGCAGAAGGTAAAAGACATTCCAACATCTTGTAAAATCATACCATGTAGATGATATAATTAGTTATTTTACCAATGAAGAAATCAACCTAAAATTAATTATATCAATATTTCAGAGCCAATATTTATTACTGTTAAAACACTATGTGTATTCAACTCTCTTGATGAGAATCAAGAAAGCAAAGAGCAGAACAACATAATGACCAATTAACTATTAACAGAAAAAAAAAAAAACCAGACAAGCACGCTAAGAGCAACAATAGTGGCAACTGGAATTTATTGAATATGATGAATTGCTATTTAAGGACAAAAAACACTTGCGCCAAATGTGAAAATAAATGAAATACCATACATTCTCCACGAAAATCTATTAAGCAAATATATTCCTGTTTAAAATTGTACAATTTTTTAAAAAGCAACAGAATGCTTTTACAAAATGTTGGCCGTAGGGGGATAAATATTAAGCAAGAGAAACTTTCAATTAGTCTTGAGCTGCTTGAGAGGTCCTGCTTGATTGGGACAGTGGATTCGTTTTACTTTAGGTCTGTACTCTTAGGTGATGAGAATTACTGTTTGAGATATTGTGCACAGTGCCAATTCCAATATACAAAGAGCAGAGTGGCTGTAAATTGTAGGAAATGTATTCTCGGGCACCATGGGGAAAAGTTACAATAAAGCTGATGAAGATTAAACGGACCATATATTTTGGTTGAGGCTACAAATCAATATCAAGATCAAACCAATAGAAATGGGTAATGCCTCCAATTGAAAAAAAAAAGCTAGTTTTGGATCATTGTAAAAGGTAAAATCTTTTTGAAAACCAGTAAATCCTGTGAGATCTTATTTTCTGTTGCATTATAGTATCTGGCATACATGTTATTCAGTGTATATTATTTAATGTTTATCTACCTGTGGCTATTTTCTATTTCTTTAAGAAAAACAAAAGCTCTTCGAAAAACACTTGAGTGTAGTATTTTCTTGGTTTCCAGCATCTACACCATTAACTTGCATATAGTAATCACAAAATATTTCTATGGTGATAAATGGTGTTTATGGATAAATATGATTAGTGAGTTCGATAAAAGGTCAACAGTGCAGAAAAAAAAAACTCAGATATTCTGCCAATGGAGAAGAAACAAGAGCACTTTCAAGAAAAATGCACGTGATAGGAAGAAGCTCGCTATGAAGAAGATACGAATGACTGTAAGTGTGAATTGGCATACGCAATGCTAAAGAGGGATTAGCTTTCCTGGGCCTATTTGATGTCATATTTTTTATCCGAGATGTCTCTTCTAGTTCTGATTTCTCTGTCTTAGTTGCAAATGTGTTGGTGTATGTTTGTTTTTGGAAGGCAACTCTCCATGATATTTTTATATGTCTTGTGATAGCTTTTGTATAGCAAAAAGCATTAGATGAGAGAAATAGTGGCTGTCTTTGGGGCACAAGGCAGACATGTTTTCTGATGAGTATAATAAAGATGATTTCTCCCTCTGGGGCAGAGTTTGGTCAGTTTGCTAGGAGCCTCATCACAAAATGTGGTTTTCCTAAGCTTGGAACTCCTCAGCTATTGCACAGTCTCCCTATGTGCTGCAGTCCACCTGGACTCCCTTCCCCATTGCTCCTGTGGGGCTTGTGGGAACAGGTAGAAGCTCATGTAAATATAAAATCATGCTGCCTACTGTTCTGTGACTAATAAAATCATTTATCTGTGACCCAGGAGTCTTATGTGCTCTGCCACAATCTGAGAAATTGTGGTAGACTAATTTCACAGTTCTGTAAATTTGTAATGCTAAATTCTTGTTATGATTATTTATTTGGTGGAATGGCAAAAGAAGAGCACGTATATAGTATATTTATGTTTGAAAACCCACTGATAAAATGCAGAAGTAATAGCCTTTTGAATGTGACTAGAAAGATAAATTTATTTTAAATATTTCAAAGCTTTCCTCTTTGGGTAAGAAAGGCCCTTATTTTTAATAAGTAGTTATTTTGGATAAATAAGGTAATAGAATTAAATTTCCACTTTTGATGGGACAGCAATTGTCAAAGGCCAGAGATAAATGGACCTCTACATTTGTAATAAGCTGGTTGATAAGTTTTTTGTTGTTGTTGTTGTTGTTGTTTTTGTTGTTTTTTTTGTTTTTTTTGAGATGAAGTTTCGCTCTTGTTGTCCAGGCTGGAGCACAAGGTCACGATCTGAGCTCACTACAACCTCTGTCTCCCGAGTTCAAAGGATTCTCCTGCCTCAGCCTCCTAAGTAGCTGGGATCACAGGCGCCTGCCACCACGCCCAACTAATTTTTGTATATTTAGTAGAGACAGAGTTTCACTGTGTTGACCAGGCTGGTCTTGAACTTCTGACCTCAGGTGATCCATCCGCCTCGGCCTCCCAAAGTGCTGGGATTACAGGCATGAGGCACTGCGCCCGGCCTGAGTGTTCTTTACTATAAGAAACCTAACATGAGATTAAGATCTGGTCATTTTCAGGGACTGCAGCAGACCCTGGGTGTTTCAGGTAACATTAAACTTGAATTCCTACCTTTATTTCCTTGCTCATTTTGAGCAAACAACTGGGGAAGCATTCTCGGTGTTGGTTAAAACACTGCTGAGTATTGGTCATTATCACCTCCTCTGTCTCCAGCCACATTCATCAGGAAGGTAAATACTCAACTGTGAAAGCATTCTGCCCTGTACAAGAGGGTAACTATTTGATGAAGTTAGCTGTAATTCTTTAGGCACTGCACACAATAAAAATCTCCACTCCGTATTTACTTTTTAGACTATGGTATTAAGTGATAATCCTTACTGGCATGTTTGGGGTTAGGGGATATTCCTCATGCATCAAATTTCTCAAGATTTTTCAGTGGCCAACAATGTGTTGTGTAATACTTCTCATTATTTATTTATTTATTTTTTGTCTCATTGCCCTGCTTTGTTCTGACTTACTTATTAAAAAGATATTGGAGATGTTTTACATTGAATCCCATGCATAATTTAAAGAAAATTAATCCCCTTGAAATTCTACATTCACAGCAGTTTATGATGAGCTTATTTTTATTTACTTATTATTATTATTTTTTTTGAGACGGAGTCTCACTCTGTTGCCCAGGCTGGAGTGCAGTGGCACCATCCCAGCTCACTGCAATCTCCACCTCCTGGGTTCAAGCAATTCTCCTGCCTCAGCCTCCCGAGTAGCTGGGATTATAGGTGCTCACCACCACGCCCAGATAATTTTTGTATTTTCAGTAGAGACAAAGTTTCACCATGTTGGCCAAGCTGGTCTCAAACTCCTGACCTCAGGCCATCTGCCCACTTCAGCTGAGCTTATGTTTTGTTGTATCTTATAGTCAGTAGACTGACTGAGTAGGACTCTGACTTTTTATATATCACAGTGTTCTGTCCACTCAGTGTTTCTACTCTATCTGTAATGTGATTCATACTAAATAAACCTTGTTATACTACAAGTATATTTCTTTATGATCATTATTCTCCGTATTATCTCTCTTAATTAAATAATCAAATGATTGCCTCCTAATTTATCTTCACACACTCATCTTACTTCAGTCCATGACCAAAGAAGTCTTCTGTTTACCTAACCACAAATACACGAGGCCGTCACCAACTCATTTTTCTACAGTGAATCTAAGTGAGGATTCTGTGACAGAATTTTTCAATTTTTTAAAACTTGTCTTAAGTATTTAAATTTGCTTCTCAATCTTAAATATATTCCTCTCCTCCCCAACCAAAATGAGGTAAATGTCAGCCTTTGGATTTGATTTAAATTTATACCAAGCTCTTTCATCGCAAATGCACACATCTCATCTCTGACTGCTTACCATTGAGATGACTGAAAGCAATTGCTTTAAGTGCCTAACTCAATATATCTACATTCATCTGTAGAACTTCGGCACCACACTCATATATATCACCCTGTTCCATGCTCCTGTGATTCTCTCTATGGAGAATATAAGTCTCATAAGACACGCACTTGGCATTTGTCTTGAATCACTGTGTTAACCTAACCCTGCTGCCGTTCCCTCACAAGATTGGATGAAAAAATTACAGTCAAGTGTCAACAGTTGAAGACCTGGGAAGAAAAGAGTAATGAAATATTGAGCACTTGTTGTACAAATGGAAGCTAATATGCTCTTCTGAAGAAAAGATGTTTGAGCAGAGTTTTTTCTTTCCTTAACTGTTAAAATGTTTTTCCTTGTCCACCAATCACCTTTTCTGTTCTTCAGTCATTGCTGATCCAATATCATTGGTACATTTGATATTTATTTGTGAAAATATAAGAAGAGGAGCATAAACAAAAGAAATAATAACAAAATATTCTCTTAGAATAATGAATAGATTTCAATATGCAAAATATAAATATATTTTGTATTGTCACAGAAATATGGCAGTATTCTGCCTAAGAAAACCATATCAAACTTAAACTTTTGAAAATGTTCCCTACATACAAATATTTTCACAGAATTGTTTACTGGTCTGTGATAGAATTACAAATTCTCATTCAAATTATAAATAAGGAAAATAGATTATATAAAAAAAATCGTTTTTGTTTGGCCGGATGTGGTGGCTCAAGCCTGTATCCCAGCACTTTGGGAGGCCAAGGCAGGCAGATCACCTGAGGTTGGGAGTTCAAGACCAGCCTGATCAATGTGGAGAAACCCCATCTTTACTATAAAACACAAAAATTAGCCGGGCATGGTGGTGCATGCCTGTAATCCCAGCTACTCGGGAGACTGAGGCAAGAGAATCACTTGAATCCGTGAGGTGGAGGTCACGGTAAGCCGAGGTCATGCCATTGCACTTGAGCCTGGGCAACAAGAGAGAAACGCCATCTCAAAAAAAAACAAAAACAAAAAATTTGTTTTTATTTTTCTCAACACATTCCTGTACTCTGCTATGAAAATATTGCTCAATAGTCTAAAAACTATACAAAGTATTGTGCTGATAGAATGTCTCTATTATCTGTGATATTAATTAGAGATGGGTTAGCTTAATATTAATTACAGCAAAACAAATACTAATTAGTATCAAGCTGGAGAGTTTACTCTTACAAATTTCCTATCTTAAAATGATTTTTATATAACTAAATTAAGTGTAAACATATATCACTAAATCTTCCTGTTAATTAGTTCCAAGTAAGGTGGCATTTACTGTTTTGACACATGTTGAAATATTTGCAAACATGATCTACTACCAAACGTTCAAACTATATCTTGACACTAATGTCTTAGTTAAATATGCCAATATTGATTTCTTAAGTAATATTTTAGTTGCTATGAGACTTAATGGTACTTTAATAATATAGAACAGGTTATGTTATTGCTCCATAGAATTTTGATGGAAATTTTGTATAAACCTAGTTATAAAAATTATTAGTTTAATATGATTTAGACTTAAGACTTATGCCATTTAATAAATTAGTCCTTTGATTAGCTGTTTATTGATGATATATTCAAACTATACTTGGTTCTTTTATCTGTTTTTAGTAAAAAACCTTAATATAGTATAATTAATGGGTTTTCTTGCTCTACCTTTAATTGCATAATTTGCAGCAATGTCATACTGGGTCTCATGCTACATTTCTATTAACAAATATTTTAGATATTATAAAAATGGTATTGTCATCTTATATGAAGAAATCACATTTAAAATTATTGTTTTCTTTCTGTCATAACAAAATAGACCTTCATTCCCCCCCACAATGATAAATAGGTCCATTCAACAGATATATTGATATTAAATCTATAAATACATAGCAAAAATTTATCAAAATATATAAATCATTAATTGACATGACTCAATGGAAAATAACCTATTCTATAACAGCAGAAGGCATTAGTTCCCATTAACTATTACATCAAGCAAACAAAAAATCAGTAATGATATAGAATATTTGCACAACACAATAACTTTGAGCATCAGTTCAGATATAAAACACTGTGCCCACATTGACGCAGTGTGCATTTTTATGTGAAAATAAAATATTTAGCAAAATTGATCATATGATAGGTTATTGTACATTATTAGTTGAGATTCAATATACCTTAAAGTTGTAAAGTCACTTAGAAGATGTTCTCTAATCACTGTGGATTTAACAATTAATAGATCTTTCTGTAAAATACAGTGAGTGACACAGTTCTAAATGACTGTTGAATTAAAGAAGAAATCACAAAAGAAACTAGAAAATAGGCCAGATGTGGTGGCTCACACCTGTAATCCCAGCATTTTGGGAGGCTGAGGCAGGTGGATCACGAGGTCAGGAGATCAAGACCATTCTGGCCAACATAGTGAAATACCGTTTCTACTAAAAATACAAAAATTAACCAGGCGTGGTGGCATGTGCCTATAGTCCCAGCTACTCAGGAAGCTGAGGCAGGAGAATCGCTTGAACCCAGGGGTAAGCCGAAATCATGCCACTGCACTCCAGCCTGGGCAACAGAGCAAGACTCCATCTCAAAAAAAAAAAACTAGAAAATAATTTGAACTTCGTGATCACAAGTATATGTCATATCAAAATTTGGGGTGTACTTAAGGGCCACTTGACATGGTTTGGCTGTGTCCCCATACAAATCTCATACTGAATTGTAGCTCCCACAATTCCCACATGTTGTGGGAGGAATGCGGTGGGAGGTTATTGCATCATAGGGGTGGGTCTTTCCTGTGCTATTCTCATGATAGTGAATAAGTCTCACGAGATCTGATGGTTTTATAGAGGGGAGTCTCCCAGGGGTTTCCCTTATATGTTTCCCTGCAGAAGCTCTCTTCTCTTGTCTGCTGCCGTGTGAGACATGCCTTTCACCTTCTGCCATGATTGTGAGGCCCCCAAGCCATGCGGAATCATGAGTCCATTAAACCTCTTTCTTTTACAAATTTCCCAGTCTCGGGAATGTCTTTTTCAGCAGCATGAAAACGGACTAATACAGCACTTAACTAGAAAATTGTAGCTATACATGCATATATTATAAAAGGAGAGAGGCTCAGAATCAGTAAGCTAATATTTTTCCCCATAAAAGTAGAAAATAAGTAAATCTTATCCAAAGAAAGTAGAAATAAATAAAGATAAGAATATAAATCAAATAAGTAAAAAGCAGATATGTAGTACAGAAACATTAAAACTAAGAATTCATTCTTTGAAAAGATTAATAAACTTGATAATTCTCATATACTGCTATAGGCAGTATCTACTAGACATGAACCTATCAATACAGCATTTTCAATTCTAGGCTTTAAACCTCTTACCCCAATATAAACATATGTTCAGCAAGAGACTTGCACCTATATATTCTTAGCAGCCTATTCTTAATAGTTCCAAACTGGAAATTAACAAGTATTCATCAATTATAGAATACATAAATAGATTGTAGTATATTTCTATCATTAAAAGCCTTGCAGAGACAAGAATAAATAAGGTATGACTATATACAACAACTCGAATGAATCTCAGAGATGTGATGCTGAACAATACGCTGACACCAAGGCACATATCATGCATTATTTTATTCATATAAAGCTTAAAAGACATGCAAAACTGAACTGTTTTTAAGTTAGAATAGTGGTAAATCTTGTTGAAGAAGAGAAGGACCATGAAAAAGTATAAGGGACACACCTGGGAGACAGGTGATGTTTCTTGGTCAGAGTGGGGGGTTTATTTTGTGAATGCTGGACAAATATGACACCTGCCCTTTTTTGTATGTATTTTGTAATTCAATCAATTTACAAAGAAATAAACCACAGTCACATTCAGTTTAGTCTAATTTAACAAAACATGTTTCTATATGTATTCCAGTGTGAAGCACTTGGGGGTATACATATTCAATTGAAATCTAAAATATTAAGATTTCTAAATACACCTGTGTTGGGGCTCACAAAACAATACTCCAAAGTGAAATCCCCAGAAGCAGTTTTAGAAGTGAAGTTCCTCTTTGACCTTTTCCTGCACTTCTGTCTCTCACCCTCATTCTCCGTGGAGGCAAGCCATAGAAACTAGAATCCCCCTTCCTCAAGGTAGATCATGGAAACCAGAATCCCTTTTCTCCAAAAACATCCATGAAACCTGAAAACATTACTCTAAACTTCTCCCATCTTTCTTGTAAAAACTGGCCATAAAAAAATTCTCTGACCTACCTCCTTTGATGGAGGTCATAAGACCCCTATTGCAGAACAAGACCTGCCCCATGCCTAGAAAGAAGGAATGAAGCACAGAGAGGCCAATAAGAAGCTAAACCAACAAGCCTTGTTGAATTTCCACCCTGGTCTATTACTACCAGATCACACTCTTTTATCCAATCGCATTGCTACACAGTTGTCACAGCATCATGGAATCTAAGCATAAAATCAGATAGCTTCTCCTGTATCTTTGAGTCTTCAATCTGAAGGCTTTCATGTTATATAAAACCGATCAAATATATCTGCTATGTTTCTCTCTTGTGAATATGTCTTTTGTTATAGAGGTGTTGGCAGTGATCCTTATGATAGGGAGGAAAGAGGTTACCCACTTTCCGCCCTTATGGCTGTTTCATCTTTTTAAAGTTGGAACTGCTGCCTTTACAATAAAAACAAACACAACATTTAAAAGTGACACAACACAAAGATTTATCATGATTCCAGTTCTTCATTAGATAAATGACAATAAAGACTTATTTGTGCAAAAAAAATGTGATAGCTAATTTGGTTTAGAAAAAATTGAGCCATAAAAAAAGGACAACACTTTAAAAAATAGTTTAAGAGGCAACACTTTTAATGTTATAATCTTTATTCATCTCACAGTGCTGTATGGTACATATCCTCAAATAAATGTTTCACTAATTTTTAGCATTGCTTAATTAACATGTTAAAATATCAATTTACTAAAATGTTAACTTGAAAGTATATGTTCATATAAAGTAGTTTGAGATGAATAAAATCTCTAACAATGAGAATGATAGCTTGAAAACAAGAGAGACCAATACTGAACCCTTGGCATGGTACTATTCCTTACAAGTCCGATAAGCCACTGGCTGACAAGTTGACTACATTCAGTTCTTTCTGACCTGTTCAATTTATGGACTTGTTCTAACAGGCATGAATTTTGCACATCCTTTCTGCAGAGCATACATAGCACCACTGCCTTGGGGCTTAGGAAATGCCTATTCCACACTCATATACTCCCACTCAGCAGAGTATCTGACCTGAGGAACGACTTCCCAGCAAAGGAGCTAAGAAGTGGCCTCCACTGGTCAATGCATTTACAACACCATCCAGAAGCAGCCTGCCTCACAGGGCACCAGAGCCACCTTTAAAGGCACATCTGAAACTCTACACTATTAAAAAATGTGGTGCTGTCTTTTGTAATGTAGTGGAATCATTAAATTAGATGCTTTAGTGTTCTACTGTGCCACCAATAAGAAGAATGAATGGGTCTTAGAAACAAGAGGTGAAAACAAGAGTGACCCCGTTAACCATAACTCTAAATGATCCAATAAGGTAATTTGTGTTTTCTGTAGGTGCAACTGTGATCTCTAGAAGGTTGGAGACCCTTGTCCCCAAAGAATATAATATTATTAAAGAACAGAAAAAGGGTCCCATTATACCATAAACAATGGCCACACCAGTGCACTTTAAACACTTCATATCCTTGGACCAGCAGGTGAAAATAGGACTCACTATCACAGCAGAAGTAACTAACTCTGATCTGCAGAGAAGGTAAGGCTACATTTATACAACGAAGGCAAAAGGCAGCATGTGCAGCCCAGATGATCCAGTTGGATGCCTCCTGCTCCTTCTGTGTCCCATTGTAATGATGAGTGAGCATGCACAGCAACGCTGGTCTGAAAAGAGTAGGATTGCTAAGGATTCAGACCCTCAGGAGTAAAGCCTCAGGTTATACCACCAGGTAATTCATCAAGACCGGAGAAGTGATAGCTGCGGGTGAGAGAGATTTGAATGAATAGTGGATGAAGGTAAGGGTGAGTACTAGTTACAGTCTTGAAGCCAAGGGCAGAAAGGGGTTGGAGGGGGTGGGTATTTCCTCCTCCACCTCTAAGTTTCTCTTCCAGAAGAAAAGTCCACAGGAATCATGGAGGAGCTGCTCCCTAAACCTGCACAGACGAGTAAACCCGACGGAGGATATGAAAGATACTGCTCAACTCTCCTAGTGTGGGATCCTCTGTTTGTACAACAATGTTTGGGTCGTGGCCACACTTCCCGTGGCTTCCGTGTGACTGACAATGACAAGGGTACCAAGACAGGCCCATTATCAACAGAAGCAGGACCCCTCCTATGGACAATGTTGGTGGGGGAATTACAGGACATCTATGTTTGCCAGTTACCTCCTTACCAAAGGAAAAGTAAAATTTCTCCTATTTTATTTTACAACTTGGGGCAAGGCACCAGTGAAAATTAAGTAAACTTCACGGACATTAGGACATAGGGCTGCCATCTTTTTTCATGATTACATTTCAAAAGCAAGACCCCAAAAATCTTGAGAAAGACAATCCTGGGTTGTAAAGCTAGCTGTCTCAAAGGGGCAGAGAAAGAAATTACAATGATGCATTTTCTAAAGTAAATGCTCCTAGAAAAGGGAAGGGAGAGACCTCTGTGGTTAGGCCATCTGGATTCTGTCAGGGCTGGAGGCCAGGGCCCTAGAAGCAGAAAGAAGCCTGTCTAAATTTTAATCAAGCTGAGGGGAACTTTAAGCTGCCTTGGTCACCTCCCAGGCAATCCTACACTTCTTTCTGCACCCCTCCACCAATGAGTCTTTTGCATGTCATATCCCTTCTTGCCGTCGTCTTGTCAGTCGACTCAAATTAACATAACACATTATCACATGGATCTACCTCATGAAACAATGTTGCTCACTTACAATAATGTCTGGCATGTTGTTAATGAGAGTATCAGAGAGGTTGCTGACATCTAAATGCCCTGTCTGAGTTTAAACTTGCTTCAACTGACATAGTTACTTGGGGATTGACTTGATGAACACAGGGTACTGGACTTCAGTTCCCATTAATTCCCTTGTCTTGTAGCCCTTGGTTAGAGAACAAATCAGTAGTTTTGGCTATTACTATTATTTCCACTGCCTTTACTCCATGTTACTATCTTGTTAATTATCTTGTTAATTGCAGAGGTATTTTTGTCTTCCAACTGGATTCTTCTTATCTTTTGAATGGAAACACATACAAATGTATGCTTGTGCACACACACACATACACACATACTGACTCCAACAAATTTCTTATCTGCAGCACATGAAGAATCCTAAGTTGACCTAAAAACTCAAAACCTCTTAAAAACTCAAAACATTCTCTTGTAAAAGTATCACAGTATATATGCCCTTATAATTCCCATAGAATTTAAACAAAGGCAATTCTAAATATAAATACTGTATTTACTATAAACAGTAGTGTTATACATAGCTGAATATATACTTTATTGATACCATATTACCATATGAGTAATATAGGCATGAATAATTCTAACTTCTCCCAATATTTTCACAGATTTTATTTTTAAGGTTTTCATTTAACCTGTCATGATATTAGTGAAGACTTATAATAACTACTAAAACCATTAGTCAATCATTGGTATGCTTTCAATTATTTGAATATATTGGGCATGAATACTCTTTTCAGTTCTCATTTTAGTATTTGTCATTATTCAACCTGCAGAACTCTCCTACCCCAACCCATACACACGAGCGGAGCCATTTCTATTATACTTTCTTTTCCCTGTCATTGTATTACGTAGTGTTAAGGGGAACTTGAAGGAAATTCATATTACTTGAGGTCCATAATATGCCTATAACTGGGTTAAGAATTTCATATAAGTCATCTTATTTAATCTCCCCAATACTATGTGGTTGGGAACACCATCCATATTTGTAAGAAGATGAAAACTAAATCCAAGCGAAGATAATTACTTATTCAGGTTCTCAATTAGAAAACAGTAGAGTCAGGAATAAAGTGCAGGCTTGTCTGACTCCAAAGTCCATGTCTTTTCACTCTGTGACTTATCTCCCTTTCCATTATACTATTAAAGTCGTCAACCAATGAATACACATGAACTTAGCAATATATATTACAGTGACATGTTTATATATTTTATTAGCATTAAAGTAAGCTAATGGTTATTGCCATATTACTCAGATATATGTTGCATAGTCTTAATGGTTATTGCAGTATTAATAAGATGCAGAGAATTTCTGTGGTGGTGATTGCCATTTTAAGAAGATATATGAAGAAGTTTATAGGCTACAAAAATAATAAATATGCTGAAGAAAAACACTGTCATGAAGCATATTCTAAGAACTGCACCGCGTGAATGGTTATGGATTATGAAAGTAATTTTCCTGGAAAGTTTTAGTATCTGTTAAATTTAAAGTTAAAAGGACATAGAGAAGATATGCTTAAACGGTCTCCCTGTCTTTAGGTTCTTCCTGCTTCAGTCCATCTGATAGAATACTCTTTCTCCTAAAATACAGCTTTGATTGTGTTACATTCATTTTCTAGGTTTCATTAATTTAGTACGGACAGGAGGATAAAGTCTATTTCTGTGAGCTGATATAATAAGCCATTCATGACCTGATCTGACCTGACTCTCATCAAACTTGCTACTTTCTTTATTTTTATTTTTATTTATTTATTTATTTATTTGAGACGGCGTCTCACTCTGTTGCCCAGGCTGGAGTGCAGTGGCGGTGCACTACAAAAAATAGCCGGGCGTGGTGGCGCCGTGCCTGTACTACTAGTATTTTCCAATACTTACTGAGTTTTGCTATTTATGATTAGCTTTTGAATTTCTATTAAATTTTGTTAATGTAAAATAAAAATCTAATTTTAATTTCCATATATTGGGTCAATTATATCAACAGTAATTATTAAATAACTAATATCCCATGGATTTTAAATTTAAAATTTATAATATAATAAATTGCCATATGGGGGGAAAAGGATGACTAACGTGAGATGGTGGATTTGTCCTAAAAACGGGGATGCTATAGAATTGAGAGGAATATATGAATTTGAATGTGAAAAACTGACATAAAATCTGTGTGAAGATTCTATAAAAGTAGAAAGCATGTAAAAAAGCATAACATCCCAGGATATAGTGTGTGTGTTTAGGGAATAATCAGAGGACGCTAACAGATAGGGATAAATATTTCTATTTATTTAAATGGTGTTTTGAATCTTGGACAGTTCCATTGCAACTGTATCATTTGTAATCTCTTAGGTATTTTGTAACATTAATGAAATATTAAGGTGAAAATAATATCGATGGATTTGGAATATATATTGATAAATTTTAATTTATATGTGTGATTTTAAAAATTATAATTTATAATAATAAATAGAAAAAGTAACATTTTAACTTTTTAAAGCCTATACCACACTTAAAACAATCACAAAAATTTGTGAAATAAAATACATTTAATTTAAAATTAGAAAAGGAATTTATAAAGCATGTCTCCCATTACTGCCATGTTCAACTTGAAGCCTACTACTGTTTTAAAACAAGAAAAAGTGTAAGAATCAGGCCGGGTGCGGTGGCTCACACCTGTAATCCCAGCACTTTGGGAGGCCGAGGTGGGCAGATCACGAGGTCAGGAGATTGAGACCATCCTGGCTAACACAGTGAAACCCCGTCTCTACTAAAAATACAAAAAATTAGCCAGGCATGGTGGTGGGTGCCTGTAGTCCCAGCTACTCAGGAGGCTGAGGCAGGAGAATGGTGTGAACCCGGGAGGCAGAGCTTGCAGTGAGCCGAGATTGCACCACTGCACTCCAGCCTGGGCAACAGAGCGAGACTCCGTCTCAAAAAAAAAAAAAAAGTGTGTTCAAAGAACGGAAAACCAAAGATGTTTGAAAGAGAAAAGTCAACAAATGGAAAAGCTGTAACCCATTCCATTTTAGTTTAGTTTTATTGGGGCATGAAATGAAATTTCATGATGTTCTAAAAACAACAACTTAACTGCATAAAACTGAATAAGTGAACTGGCAAAGAAAAAAAAAAGAAAAAGTGTAAGAAGACAAAAAAAAGTAATGTCTGTTAAAATGAGAAGATAATCGAAATTTTTATTAGTTGCAGATTATATTGATTACAGTTTTTAAAATCCAATCGAGTCTGAAACTACAAAATGATGAGAGTTTATATGACTCCCAAATATAATATCGACTCATAATTTATTAATTTTTATATAGAACAGAACTTACTAAAAAATGAAAACAGTAATAATGTTGCAAATAAAATTTAAATTATCTAAAGGTTAATACTTAAAGAAGGCACAAGATAATTAGTAAGAAAAAATTATGTCAATCAGCAATGTAAACATATAAATAAAACTAAAGGCCGAGATAAATAATTCATAGATTAAATATCTTCACATCGTAAAATTGCTAATCCCTCTACCAGTTCAGTAACAAAAAATGTGTTTAAATTCAAAGAAAAAAATTCAAGTATACATTTTGTGGAACTCTTCACATTTATAATTTTAAAAGAATAAAAGCCCATCACTAATTAACTTCTCAACAGCAAAGTAGAAATTGACTAAGCAGATGTAAGAATACACTACACAGGCAAATCGTTTTTAAAAATAATTCTACCAAACAACAGCAACAAAAACAACAGGAAAAGAAAGAACCAATAGACCACACTGGAAAGCTTAGAAACAAATGTACAGGGAGAGATAATACAATGGAGACAGCTGAAGTAAATGGGGGATTGGATAGAATATTTAGTAATTAGTCTAAGACAAAATGGCTCACCACGCACAATGGACAAAAGCCCAAATTTTGTGAGAAAGTATGTAAAAATAAAGTTTATGAAGCAATTTACAGAAAATGTCAAATTATAAACATAAATAACGGTGTAATCTTGAGGCAGGCAAATAGCTCTTTAGAAAGATTAAAAGTACAGGAGTGATGTCAGAAAAATGTTTGACTAGAATTGACTGATACACATTCCCTCCCCCACCAAATAAAGGGATTAAAACAATGAAAACATTATATTTCTACTGCTGTGATTGAGGAAGTGTGCTGGAGAGCACCAAGGTAGTGGCAACATCTCTGTGGAGCATTAAAACTCAGGATAGCACCATAGAGAGGGTAACAAACACCCTATTTTTGCTATAGTGTCTTCTCTGCTGGGGTTGGCTTAGATTAAAGAGGTACTTCTTCTGGGACAAAGATAAGCTGGGGTCCTCCAGCTGTCCCCATTACTACCATAGACATCTGTAGTCCTTGCTAGAAGAGAGTCTTGCAGTCCTCACAACCACCAAACCTAGTCTGTAAAGTTGCCTGGAATTCACGAGGCTGCATTTTCTCAGAGTAGAAGCCTGTTTTGTGCACCCTCTCATCCCTTAGCTGCTATATAGCATGGCACCATGTTGAAACCAGACCCACCACTAGAGTACATCCTTACCTTGGGGCCAGAAGCCACTGCAACTTTATACACTGGAAGTGTGGCTGTCATTCCATTATGCTCACATAGTTGGCTGCACTATAACAAATCCAGCTGCTTGGCGATTAGCAGCAGCAGAATAACCTTAGTTAATTCCCCCACCAACACTCAAACCCACATGGTATCCCAAACCCCAGGGAACAGGCAGAACTCACAGAGAGGAAACCAATGCACAACTAACCAGTCTGACAAAACTACAGACTTCACTGACAAGGATTATAGCTGAAGAAACTGACCAGAAACTATGCTACTGAGTCTACCCAGAACCACAGCCAACGCTCCATACCCAACTGACGCACTAGGACCCATCTACAGAAAAAAACAGTTTCTCTACAAAAGTTACTTCATGAAATTGGAAAAGAAAACTTTTCACTAGATGGACAGATGACAACCTATAGGGATACAAGAGGGAAATATGAAAAAGCAAAAACAACAGCAGCAGCAACAACAAAGAAACACAATAATTCCATAGTTATAGACCACAATGAAAAGAAAATTTGCAATATAACTGAAAAAATTGAAAATAATAATCTTAAGGAAACTGAGAGCTACAATAGAATATAAACAAATGATTCAATAAAATCAGTTATAATTAATGATTTGAATAAAAGTTAACAAAGAGATAGATGTAAAAAAGAGCCAAACTAAAAATCTTGGGGCTAAATAATTCAATAAATGAAATAAAAACTAAAGGGGAGAAGTTTGACAACACACTAGATTAAGCAGAAGACAAAAATTTTTCAACTTAAATACAAGTCTTTTGAAATTATCCAGTAAGAGGAAAAAAGAAATGAGAATAAACAAAAAATAAAGAAAATATGTGGAACTTATGGGACACCATTAAGTGAACAAATATGCAAATTATATAAATGACTAAGGGAGAGGAGTTGAATGAAGGCACAGAAAGCATATTTAATAAAATAATACCTCTACACGTCCTGAAAGAAATATTAACATTCAGATTCAGGAAACTCAAAGTCCTCAATTAGGTTAAACCCAAAGAAATCCTCTCCAAGGCACATTATGATCAAACTGTCAAAAGTCAAACCATAAAGAGATAATTTTAAATGTTGCAAAAGAGAAGTATCAAGTCATATACAAAGAGTTCCCCGTTAGACTTTTAGCAGATTTCTCAGCAAAAACCTTGATACTAGAAGAGAATGGGATTATATGTTAAAAGTTCTGAAAGAGAAAACAAAAAGCCAATAATCCTTCAGAAAAAAAGAAAAATAAAGATTTTCCAAGTCAAGCAAAAACCTGAGGGAATTGATCACCATAGGACTGGCCTGAAAAAAAAAAAATCTTAAGAGAGTGCTAAAATTGGAAATGAAAGGGAAATAATTAATGTTACAAAAACATGTGAAAATATAAAAACCACCTGTAGGGACACATTCGTAACCAAACTCAGAATACCCTAGGGACATAATGGTGTTGTATCCATTTCTTAATCCTCTAGTATGAGGGTTCTAAATTCAAAATAGTTTAAAACAGGAGCTACAAATCGTGGTTAAGAAAATACAATAGATAAAGATGTAAATTAAGGCAACAAAAATATAAATTGAAGGGGATGGGAAAACCGTTCGGAGTATTTTTCTGTGATGTAAGTCATGAGTTATCAGCTTAAAGTAATCTATTATCACCAGGAATAGTGGCTCACACCTGTAATCCCAGTGCTTTAGAAGGCTAAGCTGAGAAGATTACTTCAGCCCAGGAGTTGAGACAAGCCTGGGCAACATAGCAAGACCCATCTCTACAAAAAATTAAAAAAAAAAATAGCTGGCCAGGCATGGTGGCTCACGCCTGTAATCCCAGCACTTTGGGAGGCCAAGACAGGTGGATCATGAGGTCAGGAGATCGAGACCATCCTGGCTAACAGGGTGAAACCCTGTCTCTACTAAAAAAAAAAAAAAAAAAAAGAAAAAATATTAGCCGGGCGTGATGGCAGGCACCTGTAGTCCCAGCTACTCAGCAGGCTGAGGCAGTAGAATGGTGTGAACTAGGGAGGTGGTGCTTGCAGTGAGCTGAGGTCGCACCATTGCACTCCAGCCTGGGTGACAGAGCAAGACTCCATCTCAAAAAAAAAAAAAAAAAAAAAATTGCTAGGCATGGTAGCATGTATCTGCAGTCTTAGTTCCTTAGGATGATGAGGTGGGAAGATCCCTTAAGCCCAGGAATTTGAGGTTACAAAGAGCTATGATCACACCGCTGCACTCCAGCCTGGGCAACTTGGTGAGACTCTGCCTCTTTAAAAAAGTCCATTATAAATACAAGACTCTTCATGTTAGCTCCATGATAACCCAGAGAAAGAAATTAAAGCAGATACACAAACAAGAAAAAGATAGGAAACAAAGCTTGTCACTACAGAAAACTACCAAATCACTAAGAAAAACAGAAAGAAACAAAGTATCTATAAAACAACCAGAAAAGAATTAACAAAATGACATCAGTAAGTCTTACATATCAATAATAATCTTGAATATAAAATGATTATATTCTCCAATTAAAAGATTGGCTGCATGGATTAAAAATAAAAATAAGACTAACTATATGCTGCCTACAAGAGACTCACCTCAGGTTAAAACAAAGTAGAGGGAAAGTGAAGGGACGGAAAAAGATATTCTATGTAAATGGAAGCCAAAAGTAAGGGGTAGTAGCCATACTCAGATAAAATAAACATTAAAGTGAAAATCTGTAAAAATGGACAAAGAAGGTCATTATATGGTAATAAAGTGATCTATTCAACAAAAGGATATGATAATTATAAATATATACATACCCAACACTGGAGCTCACAAATATATAAAGCAAATAGTATTAGATCTAAAAGGAGTGAAATACTGTGATATAGTAATAGTAAGGAATGCTAATGGCTCACTTTCATCAATGAACAGGTCATCCAGACAGAAAATCAGCAAAGAAACATTCAACTTAAACTGCACTGTAAACCAAATGGACCTAACAGATATTTACAGAACATTCGATTCAACAGCTGCAGAATACACATTTTTCTCCACTGCACATAAAACATTCTCCAGGATAGATTACGTTAGGTTACAAAACAAGTCTTATCAAATTTACGAAGTTAAAGATTATATCACATGTATTTTCTGACCATAATGATATAAAACAGAAACTCAACAACAATGACAAAAAATTTCACTGACAACACATTCCTAAATAACGAATGGGTCAGTAAAAATTTATTAGGGAAATTTAAAATACAAAGCTTACTGAGAAAAATGAAAATGGCAATGCATTCTAACAGGAATTATGGGACATAGCAAAAGCAGAGTCCTAAGAAGGATGTTTACAGCAGTAAATGTCTACCTCAAAAAAAGAGGGTTCTAATAAACAACCTGGCCGGGCACGGTGAATCACACCTGTGATCCCAGCACTTTGGGAGGCTGAGACGGGTGGATCATGAGGTCAAGAGATCAAGACCATCCTGGCCAACATGGTGAAACCCTGTCTCTACTAAAAATACAAACAATTAGCCAGGTGTGGTGGCAGGTGCCTGTAGTCCCAGCTACTTGAGAGGTTGAGGCAGGAGAATCACTTGAACCTGGGAGGCAGAATTTGCAGTAAGTTGAGATTGTGCCACTGCACTCCAGCCTGGTGACAGAGTGAGACTCCATCTCAAGAAAGAATAATAATAATAATAAAAAAAAACCTAAAAATGCACCTCAAAATCTAGAAACACAACAACAAAATAAACCCCAAATTGGTAGAGAGATAAGAATAATCAAGCTCAGAGCAGAAATAAATAATATAAAAGCTAGGAAAAATTCAATGGATTAACAAAATGAAGAACGGGTTTTTGAAATGGTAAAGAAAATTAATAAACCTTTAGCGAGGCAAAAAAAAAAAAAGAGAGACGAGACAAAATCAAAGATGAAAAAGGTGACATTACCACTGATAACACTGAAACACAAAGCTAATTAGACTATTATGAACATTTGTACACTAACATATTTGATAACAGAAGGAATGGAGACATTTCTGGACATATCAACCTCCCAAGACTAAACCGTGAAAAACGGAAAGTCTGAACAGGCCAATAAGGAGTAAGGAAATTGAATCGGTAATATAAAGTTTCTCATCAAAGAAAAAGCTAGGACCTGTCAGCTTCACTGTTAAATTGTTCTAGACTTTTAAAGAACTAATAGCAAATTGTTGCAAACTATATCAGAAAATTGAAAAGAAGGAAATTTTTCCATACTTGCTTTAAAAAACTAGCATTACCATGACACCAAAATTAGAACACAACTTAGAAAACTACAAGTCAATATCCCTGATGAACACAGATGCAAAAATCATTTTAAAAAACAATAACAAATTGTATTCAACAGCACATTAAAAATACTATTTTCTATGATTAATTGGGATTCATCCTAGGATGCAGGAATGTTTCAATATATGATATGTTGATAAAATCCAACAAATTAGGCATAAAAGTTATGGACATCAAAACAATTAAGGTAACATATGACGGGTCCACAGCTAACATCATACTAAATGGGGTAATGCTGGAAGCTTTTTTTCTAAGATCTAGAACAAGACAGGGATGTCCACTTTCACCATTTTTATTCAGCATAGTACTGGAAGTCCTAGGCAAAGCAATTAGGCAAGGGAAAAAAACAAAAGGCATCCAAATTGGAAAGGAGGAAGTCAAACTTTCTTGTTCGAAGGTGATGTGATCTTATATAATAAAATCTCTAAATAGTCCAACAAAAAACTTTTAGAACTAATTTAAAAATTCAGTAAAGCTTTAGGATACAAAATCTACTTTCCAAATTTAGTAGCATTTCTATATACTAATAGTGAAGTATCTGAAAAAGACATGAAGAAAACAATTCTATTTACAATAGCTGCAAAAAATAAGATAACTATGAATAAACTCAATCAAGACAATGAATCTCTACACTGAAAACTATAAAACGATTAAAAAATTGTATTGGACATAAATGAAAAGATATCCCAGAACACTAATTGGAATAATTAATACTGTTAAATGGACATACTACTCAAAGTGATTTACAGATTTAATGCAATTTCTATCCAAGTACCAATTGCATTCTACACACACACATACACACACACAAATCTTAAAGTTTATATGGAACCACAAAACAGCCTGAATTGTCAAAGCAATATTAAACAAAACAACAAAGCCAGAGTCTTCATACCACCTGACTTCAAAATATATTACAAAGCTCTAGTAAGCAGCATGATACTGCCATAAAAACGGACACATAGACCAATGGGACAGAATAGAGAGCCCAGAAATAAACTCATGCACCTGTAGTCAACTGATTTTTGACAAAAGTACCAAGAACATACATTGGAAGAAAATATATATATGCAGAAAAATGAGACTAGACCCCCTAGCTCTCACCATACACAAAAATAAACTCGAAGTGGCTTAGAGACTTAAACATAAAACTTGAAATTCTGAAACTATTACAAGAAGCATAGGGCAAACGCTTCATGACATTGAACTGGACATAATTTTTTAGACAGGATCTCAAAAGCACAAGCAACAAAAACAAAAACATACAAAGGGGATTATATCAAAGTAAAAACTTCTGCACAGCAAAGAGAACAATTAATAGATTGAAGAGACAACCCACAGAATGAGAGAAAATATTTGCAAACTATCCATCTGATAAGGGGTTAATATCCAGAATATATAAGGAACTTAAATCAATAGCAAGAAAAAAATAGCCTGATTGAAAAACTTGCAAAACATTTTAACAGACATTTTTAGAAAGAAGACATGCAAATAGCCAAAAGGTGTATACAAAATGCTCAACATAGCCAGTCATCAGGTAAATGCAAATCTAAACCAAAATGAGATACCACTTCACTTCAGCTAGAATTACTATTATCAAAAACAAAAAAATGAAAACAAACGTTGGTGAGGATGTGATGAAAGGGAAATATTACATAATGGTGGTGGGAATGTAAATTAGTACAGGCGCTATGGAAAATAGTATTGTTATGGACAGGAGTCAGGAGGGTGGGGTCCCTAGTGAGGGACCCGTGGACCTAAATGAGAACAGCCATTCCTGTTTTTGTGCCCAGATGTTGCCTTTGGCCCACCACGCCCCTCTATCCTGCACCCATACAAACCTCAAGCTCCAGGAACAGAAGAGCAGAAGAGCAACAGAGCAGCAGACTGGCATGGCAGAGAAGGAGAGAAGAGAAGGAGCATCTGAACTTTGAAAGGAGTTTGGCTAGAGACAATTAGAGAGGAGATCAGCCACGGGACGGCTGAACCCCAGGGGAAGATTATCTTCCCACTCCATCCCCTTTCCAACTTCCAATCCATCCCACTAGAGCCACCTCCATCACCCAATAAAATCCCCGCATTCAACACCCTTCAAGTACATGTGATCTGATTCTTCCTGGACGCTGGAAAAGGATCTGGGTACTCAGAGGGCAGAGTGTAAAATGCTGTCATCTTGGCATTCCACTGAGCTGGTTTAACACTTAGCCATCCCTGAATGGCAGGGCTAAAAGAGCATTGTAGCACACTCCCAGCTGCTACCATGGGGCCAGAGCCCCAAAACACTCACCCTGGTTCCTGCACCTGCCCACTTGCATGCTCCCCCTCCCATAAGGGGTTTGAGTGTTCAGCAGTGGAGCAAGGGAGCTACACCCTGTCGCAAGTCCCATAGGGGGGTCAGGAAACTCTCCCATTTCATCATGAAAGTTCCTCAAAAATTTAACAATGTCATTTGAGAAACAATGGACCAACCTGGGGGACACTATGTTAATTGATTCACTCATATGAGGAATCTAAAAAAACCAAAAAGTTGATTTCCTAGAAGTAGAGAATAGAATGGTTACCGTAGACTAGAGAGGAGTTGGAGGACGGGAGGATTGAGAGAGGTTGGCCAATGGGTACAAAGTTACAATTAGATAGGAAGAGTATGTTCTGACGTTCTATTGCACAGTGGGGCATATGGTTTGCCGTAAGGTATCATATATTACAAAACAGGTAGAAGAAAAGATTTTCATTATTTTCACCACAAAGAAACAGTGAATGCATGAGGTAGTGGATATGCTAACTAACGTGATTTAATCATTATACAAGGTATGCATATATCGAAACATCAAATTTTACCCCATAAATAGGTACAATAAAATTTGTCAATTAAAAATAGAAATTAAAAAAGGAAGATAAAAAGCACAATTCATAAGCAGAAACATATTTGTTTGAATGTATTGAATCTAATGACTTTATTCAATGAATAAGTCTATGCAATATATTCATTAATGCTTGAAATTCACACAATATATGTAATACTGACAATATCTGTAGAATGCTTCAGAAAAACTGCCATGTTATGCATAAGGTCACAGACTCAAGGAATATTGCTGGTGTTCAAACACTGACTCACAATTTGTTAGGTTTGTGTCCTTGGCACATTTCTTAACATTTTGTATATCAGTTATTTGTTCCAGGGTTATTATGTTCATAGCATTTTTATGAATATTAATTAAGTTAGTACATGGAAAGTGATTAAAACTTCACTTGGAATATAATCAACTCTTATGACATTTAAGGTATGAATTTTAGTTTTATTATTTTTATTATATTTTACTATAATAACATGAATATACAATTTAAATAATCAAATATGGACTTACAATCCAGTAACATACATACAGGAGAACAAATAGTCATATAGGCACAGATATAACTAGGCAATTCATATATGGAGAAACAAAAGATTAATAATAAATGAGGAACTATTTTTACATTTGCTTATTCTTGGAATGAGAGGTAGTCTGTTTCTTGCTTAACATGGTTTAATAGACTTTTTAAGCTGTACATCATTGAAGGGGAAGGAGATCTTAAATTGGATGGGATCACATCATTTATAAATAATATGAACACTACTTAGACTCACAAGTAATCTGAGAAATGCAATTTTCTTAAAAAGAGATTGTACACTTACTATATGAGCTGAAAATTCAAACTTTAAATAACACTAAATTCTGATGAGGATTTTGGAAAGCAGAAAGCATCCTGCACCTCTGGTGGGAGTGTAAATTTGTCAATGAATCTGGAAAGCCATTTGGAAGAACTTAATAAAAGTAGTGATGTGCATAACACAAACCTCACCCTAGATATATACACAATATATACATTCAAGATAAATTATTACAAAGGACATAAAAAGAGTTAGACATTGGTACTATTAGAGATTTTTTTTTGTATGAATGAGGATTTTGAAACCACCTAAATTTTTATCATTGGGGCATATCAGACTCTGGAATACAGTGAGCACCAAACTAGATGTATACATAGGAATGTGGACTGAACTAACACACATAATGATGTGTGAGAAAAATCCAGGGTGAAAAAGGTATATGGCAAAATATTCATGTAAATTAAACATACATGCACAGGCTAAACAACATAACTAAAGTTGTAAGTAGATGCTCAAAGACATGTAAAATTTTTTGAGTTTGACATCTACTGATGTTAGGGGAGTAACAATGAAGATTAAGGATAAAATGTAAAAAAAAAAATAGATAGAACTGTTCATTTTTTTCCAGTGATGAAAATGTGCTATTAATGAGAAGACAGGTCCTGCATGCTAAATTGGAGTATAAATTAATGAGAAAGTGAAGGAATATTATGCTGGTTTGAGCCTCTAAATTCTGTTTTATCTGTATTTGGTTTGTTTCTGCAAAAGCACATTTTTTAAACTACTTTTATTCATTGTTTAAAATTTTACTTTCTAGAGTTCTTATCTCTTCAGTTTGTTCATCATTTTTTAGAATATTCTTAAATAATCATTTTAGAATTTGCATGTCAACTTTCATAAAAACATAATTGGTTTTTGATATTGCATTCAATTTGAAGATAAAAGGGGAAGAATTTGCTATTTTGCATCATTGGATATTTTCATGCTTGAACATCTTATGTTCAGTATTTATATTACAGTTTTTTAAGATACTATTAACATGTTTTCTGTAAAGGAACTGTAATCATCTTGTATGTGTTAATGTTAATTCTGTGTAACATTTGCTTCTATTTTGATCCAAGGATGATTAAGATATTTTCTGTTACATTTTCCAATTTGTTATTAGACAGGAAAGCCAGATACTTTTGTACATTGTTTTCCAAAAATTTCCTGAAATTTCCTGGTGGTGTTAATAATTTTCCACGTAATTTTATAGTTTTCTTTTGTGTTGTTTTAGGGAAATTAGATATTGAATGCAAATACTGCCATTTCTTTTTTCTCTTCTTATGCAATATTAAAGTCTAATTTTGTTATGATAGTGTGTTTAATTTTTATCTGTCGCTTATAACATTTGTTGATCATCTCATTTATGTTGTCATCCAACTGTTTGATGTACTTGATGTATATTTTCTATTGCACTATACACTTAGCTATCATGGAATAGTCTCTATTTGATTATGTGTATTATCCAGCCAATGTGTGTAAATGGAGGTTTCTATTATTATTCTTTAAGAATCCTTGTTCAGATGTCAAGTTAGGCTTATCATAGTTATATAAAGTAATTATAATTATCTCTGGATTCTTCTATGCTTTAAAATGTTTTAAAAAGTTGTATATTTTGTTGTTGGCAGAATTATTAGAAATAGCTCCTGAGGGGACTAACTTGGCCAGATTTCTTACTGTGGAATAGGCTATGACAACAAATACAATTATTTTATGCATTTTTCTGGTTCATATATTTTTGTATTTCTGAGAAAATTTGGCAACATTTTTGCAATTTGTGTATCTCATTAGCATTTAAATATTTATTTGAATTTGAATAGGTGCAGTATGATTACCTCTAGTTTATTCTTTTATATGTTTTTAAATGTTTTTAAATGTATGTGTACACTTTTTTTTTTTTTTTTTGAGTTGGAGGTTGGAGTCTCGCTCTGTCATCCAGGCTGGAGTGCAGTGGCGCAATCTTGGCTCACTGCAAGCTCCACCTCCCGGGTTCACTTTGTTCTCCTGCCTCAGCCTCCCGAGTAGCTGGGACTACAGGAGCATACCACCAGGCCTGGCTAATTTTTTGTATTTTTTTAGTAGATATGGGATTTCACCTTGTTAGCCAGGATGGTCTCGATCTCCTGACCTCATGATCCGCCCACCTCGGCCTCCCAAAATGCTGGCATTACAGGCATGAGCCACTGCGCCCGGCCTGCGTACACATTTTCTTATCAAGATTGCCTGTTTTGTGCATGTTGTTTACAAATTTCAGTATTGTTATCCATTTTATAAATACATGCCTTAATACTAAGTAATTTACTTCAATGTGTTATTTTCGAATAACTCCCCAAGCAGAAAACTTAATTGTGTATTTTTAGTTTTCTACTTTTTGGTAGAAAAACAGCTTTTCTGTATCCCACGTTTTGCTATTTTCTCTTTCCAAAAGTCTGTCTCTAAAGTCATTTTCCTTTCATTCTCATAAGGATATATTTTTACTAAAAAAATTAGTTTGATACAAACTTCTTTGTTATAGACGCCTAATTTTATTGCTTTGTATTCAGGCAACATGGTTTGCAAAAAGGAAGATTCTGAAAATTGTTGATGTTTATTTTGTAATCTAGCACATAGTCAAATTTTAGGTATGGTTCATGTGTCTTTGAAAAGAAAATCAGTAATAGGCTTATCGAGTACAAATTTATCCATGAGTATGATATTCAGTGCAAATTTATCTGTGAATATTATATTGTTTATTCAAACCCATTGTATGTTGTTTCTTTTTTGACTTCTTGGTTTCTATGTCTCAGAAATCAGCCTTTCTAAGAGACCTATATTAAAGTTTCTCAGATCTAACTTGGCTGCATTATTTTGTTTTAGGTCTTTTAAAAATATATAGCAAATAACTGAATTTTGATTCTTAAAAAAAATTTTATATTGAGTCTTTTACTTTTAGAAGTGAGTTAATTAATTCATAATAATGGCAAATGTAGTGTTTTATTTGGCCCATGATCTTATTTTTTTGGTTTTCTTCTTGCCTTGCTTTTCACATGTTCATCTGGCTTCACTATTTAAAGTTTAAATCTTTGATATCTTGAAGTTTTATTATGATAAAAGCTTCATGTGGATATTCAAATCTTTTTATTTAAACAGTTGGCCATGTGTGTCAACACTATTTATTAATAATGTATTTTTTTTTCACCAGGTGTGGTGGGTCCTGCCTATAATCCCACTGCTTTGGAAGGCTGAGGCAAGAGGATCACTTGCCAAGAGTTCAAGACCAGACTGGGCAACATAGCGAGACCCTCCCATCACCCTACAGACACTTTAATTCTGCTTAAATTTATAAATTAATTTATCTATTTATAATCTTTACAACATTGAGAGTTTCTATCCAAGAAAAAAACTTATGTTTCCATTAATTCAAATGTTCTTTTTTTCATATTCGGTTCTGTTTGTAATTATCTAGCATAAGTTTGGCATATTGCTTGTTTTTTTTATTGCTATTATAAATGGGAATTTTTTCCTACATTTACATCCTTTAAAAACACAGTTGTTGGTATTGAATGCTAGAATGTTTTTTTTCCTAATTACTGTATTCCTTCCATTTAGTGTACAACTTATTTCAGAAATTTCTCAAAGTTTTTGTGTAGGCATAGCTCATCAGAGAGATCCAAGTTTGGTGGTTTGTGAAATTTGTATGTAAGCTAAATTGAGGGAAAATGAGATTGAAAATATTCATAAGTAACACATTTTATTTATGAACAATAGAATTAATATATACTGAAAAGGAAGAAGCCAGAACGAGAGGGTAAGTTGTGGACTCAGGGGTAAAAAGAGTTTCTGTGAATGTACTTGATCTAGAAATAGAGAAGAGAGTGATGGACATTTAAGGTGTGAGTTTGGAGTATAACCTAAGGAGAGGATAAGCAAGCAAATCAGCAAACTGACTCTCCTGTGAATGATGGAGTTACTAAGGATAATACCATAGTTATTAAGGTTGGGGGAAAGAGAAAGTCTGTCTCATGAAATTTCTAATTGTTTACCCGAATTATTTTCACAGGTTTAACAGACATGAAGTAAAATCTTACAAAAATGATATTTTGCATCTTTATTATAAATATTATATCTTTTATATTTTTCTAAATTAATTGTACTAAAAATACTTCTACTCTACTCTAATTTTATTATTTTTCATCATTTTTAATGAGATTTTTTTGTTTTGTTTTGTTTTTGAGACTGAGTCTTGCTCTATTGCCCAGGCCAGAGTGCGGTTGCAGGATCTCCGCTCACCACAACCTCCTGGGTTCAAGCAATTCTCCTGCGTCAGTCTCCCTAGTAGCTGGGATTGCAGATGTTCGCCACCACACCCGGCTAATTTTTGTATTTTTAGCAGAGATGGGGTTTCACCATGTTGGCCAGGCTGGTCTCGAAGTCTTGACCTCAAATGATCTGCCTGCCTTGGCTTCCCAGTGTGCTGGGATTACAGGCATAACCCACGGTGCCCAGCCAAGAAAAAATTTTATTCAAACATTAATACAGATTTGTTTCATAATGTGTTACTACTGTCTACTCATGAAGTTTCTAATTGGAACTTTGAGGAATGAAAATTTCTCAAAGTGAGAAATTGAGAAATGAAAATTCAGTAGCAATTTATAATGAGATAGATTGAGATGCTAATCCAAAAAATGAGCATAGGTTTTACACATGCTCACCATATAAAATTTTATATATTATTTGTATATATACACATTTTGTATGTGACCTGTGCATTATGTTCTTTCCCTCTACTCTAATGTAGTCAAACTCTTTTAATATGTAGAACAATTACATAGGTTTACATGTACAGCTACAGACACTTAAGTGGACAGAAACATGCATATGCATGCATGTATATGTAATGTACCATATGCATTTATATATATACATACTGATAGTGATAGTATAACCTATACTTCTTAATCTGCTTTGGCAACTGATATGAATCCTCAAGAGAAGTAAAATGGCAGACGGACTGTGAAACAGCCTAACGTAATTCACCAGACTGATTGCTGGTCAATTCGAAAAGCCGTCAGCTTCAATAGTTCATTTCATTAAATTGTCAATAAATTGTCCAGTTTGTTTCATTTGAACATTGTTAGATGGATGTTTTCTATAACCCCCAAAAATTGAAAACTGAAGTCTAATTACCATTATGACTAAAATATATTAGTTTTGTAACTGGCAAAATACCTTTTGCACTATCCTATGAAAATGCTGTATGTCACAGAATCTGAATTATGCAATTTAGAAATTACTGAAAAATGACACAAACATCAAATAGAAAAATGCAATAATGCCAAATATCAGCAAGTACATATTGTGTACGTGTTAGTAAAATGTTTTAAAGCGATGTTATAATATAGATTTCAAATATTTATAGTTCTTATGTAAAAATAATGAAATTGAAACATATACAATATCCAAATACAGAGCACATCTTTGATAATTATCTATAATTTTTCTCTTAAAATAATAACATAAAGATAAAACATCATTCAGACCTGATTGAGGGTAATCAACATTTTCTTTCTATCCTACACTGCATCTGTTTATCCTACACTGCTCTCAAACAAGAGATTCAGAAATCCAAGAACTGTCCCCCGATTTTGGCTCAGAAACTTAAGCTGTCAGAATGAAAGAGGATTCAGGTTTTAGCAAAATCGGCATTGTACTTGAAGATTAGCCATTAGCTTCAAATACATGCCAGGAGCAGCAGCTGGCCTTTAAAAGCTTCACATGCTCATTTCATTTCTGCTCATTGATGTATTCAAAGTGAGTGAAGAAGAATAAACAATAAAGAAAGAAGGATGAAAGTACTTTCATGCTGTTTTTACTCTATTGGAGTTAATTGTGTTTTTGTCATTCAAGGATCAGTCAGTTTAAATATAATAATTAATATTTTTGAGCCTTATATCAGAAACTTCCTTAGACAACAGACTTCATATTCCATGTGCTGCACACATACACATATGTATAAGTATGCATGTGTATATATGCATATATGCAAGCATACCTGAATGCATATATACATATATATTGTAAGGAGTCATAGTTAATCTCACAAGTAGAGATACTGTATTCAATGCATAATTTATAGTCCTTCTCAAATATATCCCAAGATTATATAGCTTAACAATATGCACAGACGGTGATAAGTATCATAGCTGGCTATCAACATGATTTTAATACATTACTTTTTAAAATAAGCACTGAGGAATTAAGTGCATTAACTAAGGTCATCTTTCCATACTCCAAATGTTTTATTCATCATCATATTCTCTTTATCATTCACTCAGATGGTCAGCAGTAATAGCTTATAGTGGTAAAGCTCCATTTATTTCATATAATATGACAATAAGTCAATATATTATAATAAAAAAAGTCTGAGAGTACCACCAGGATGTTAATGGGATTAAAATACTCCTGTCATTTCAGGAGTTGTAGAGTTAGAAATGTTTAATATGGGAAAGAGCATTAGTATTCACATTATTGCTGGACTATGATGGGAAAGAGGTTTTGCTTTGAGAAATTTATTACTCCCGAGGGTTTAAAACTTCTTCATAAGAATGGGAGTTGGGAGAGAGATTTAGATTCACTTCTAGGTAAGCTCATTCTAACAATAATACAAGAGAAAAATGCAATAATGCCAAACATCAACAAGTAAATATTGTCCAAAATTGAATTAGAAGGGTTGCAATGTAGGCAGTTTCCTCTCTATACAAGTGTTCAAGGATAGAGCTGGGGATTACGCAGAGGATTCAAGCAGCACCTGAGTAGCTGTAGATGTTTACCATCCTTCAGATGATCATCTATTAAAAAGTCAGAACGTTTCTAAAGATGCTAGACTTTATACCAGTGGGAGTTAACAGAAATATTTTGGAATAACCTAAACACTTTTTCCCCATCTCCCCTTTACTTAGTGATATTTGACTTTATACTTCCAAATCATATGGTTTAATTTGTCATAGATGTTACTCCAAATGGCAGTGTGTTGTCTTAAGAAGCAGGAAATATGCAAATTCAAGAAGATATCTGCAGTGCTTTTAACAAAACTGTGAGTTGAATAAATTTTAAAATCATTAAAAATGAAGTGAGAAAAGTTCTTCCTCTCACAGGATTTATCATTATGGAACATCTGGCATTTAGAATACAGATATTAAAATAAAAATTCATGAAATTTTACATTATTCACAATGTATAATTGATCTTTCTCAGCAGATTTTTCAAATTAGCCATTCTTTTTTTCCTTAAAGACACATATTTTATATGACCCAAACATTTTATATTACATTAGAAATACATTGAAATGAGAGTGATATTATGCACTTTCAAAGAAAATTAAAAGCACCTTTATGGTATTAGAAAATCAAGTGAAGAAAAACTAAAATTGTATCACATTCCTAGTAGGCAAATATAATAAACCAAAATATCTTCACCAGTTTAATCATTTTCTAAAACATGTTTTCTTCTTTCTTAGGGAAGCAGCTGTGTGGTTGTCATATAACTGTGTCTTTTGAAAAACAAAATGCATAATTAGTGGTCATTAAGGAAGTAAGGTTATTCTGCACACATGCCAGTCCTTTCCATGCTTGCATACAGAGGAATCTAGACTAATAGCAAGAACAGAAACGTTATAGTTTGAGGGCTGTGAAAGACGGTACAATCATAACTTAGAGTGGATTTTCTTCAAAGTTCTTAATTATAGGTCACTTAGGTGGTAAGACAGATGGTAGAATGGTTAAAGTGGATAACAAGACACAAAGACAGGTGGCAGAGATGCTGAGAAAATTTTTTTTCTAAGATGATGTCAGTCTTAGCACTCTGTGACATTGGGACTCCTAGGGCAGGCCATGGGTGGGGCCACAACTAATTTTAAATCATTTAAAAACTGATCATTTGACTCAAGTGAAACCATCAACTCTGTTCATTATCAACTTGAACATGCCGAAGTACATTAAATTGCCTTTGGCAAACAAAATAATATTCCTGCATGCCTTTAAAAGTTTATTTAGGAAGGGACAGCCTAAATTGCATGTGTAGTGAGACTAATAATAATAATAACACAAAAGCTTTGGAGAAATCAATTTATATTAGCCAAGGAATTTTTAAACACAACATATACCAAGATACATGTTTTTTAATTCATACGGAAAACCGTCTCATGGTCTCTTGTAAAACCATTTCTGTTGGCATGATTCCCCTCAGAGGTGAAAGGAGAAGGGTAGAGTCTGGCATGTCTTGCTAACCTTGAGTAGAGGAAATAGAGCTTCTCCTGTGAACTGGCTACAGAGAACTTAAAAGGGTAGAACTGGATAAAAAGATTTTGGAGCAATAATAGCACTAGCAATGATAACAGCCAAAACACAACAAAACAACTCTGTTAGGATTATTTAACAAATATTTATTTTACAAATATTCACAAAAAATTTCACATTCTGTTTCACTTACAGCAGTGGATTAAATGGAGTTAAATAGAATAACCCTGTCTAAAACTTTGAGAAATAACTATTCTCTGGAATGATGTGGGAAGTTTGTAACTGCTCCAAATTCCACTAGAATGCCACTGAAAACACTTCAGCAGAGTGGTAATTTATATACACAATTTGATAGAGTAGATGGTTCTTTTGTGTTGTAGAATCCAGACTCCTTGACGTGTCCATGTGTCTCTCCTTTGAACAACAATATTAATAGCAAAATGTATTATAGGTTCATGATAGAAGCACTCAGGAATCATTTGAGTATTATATCACTAAAGGTGGTGTAAGTTGGCATTAGAGAGGTAAGAAAATCAGATGGGCCAAATAAATGGCTTTATAAGGAAAAAGCATGAATTGAGATGCTTTTTCTACCCTAGACGTCCATTAAATTGATTTCAAAACAGGCAACGGCATTATTATATTTTTATTCTTGAGTAATACCCATTTAAGGAAAACACAGGACAAAGGTAAAAAAAAATCCTTTGCCTTTATTTATTTAAGAAAAAATATGGCCTATTCCTAACAGTTTATAATACCTTCTGTGTGAAACACTTAATGGACTTAATAAGGATCAATCAAAGAAATGCAATGAATTCCCTTAAAAAACTACTGTGCGATATATGTCCTAAAATAAAATATATAAGAATAAATCCTTTAACATTCAAATTAAAAATAATGCAAATTTCATTGGACATATTGGAGTATGGCTAACTTGGAGGAATATCTCACCATTAGTATCTTGGAAAAGGTTAAGAAGATAATATAGATTCATATGGTTTTCATTTTTGCATCTATGTCATGGTAAATAAATTTTTGCATCTATGTCATTATTAAATAAATTAAGTCTCATAATAATATGAACATATTATAAAACTGCTAACCAATTAGAAGCATCTCATAATATACACCCAGAACTTTTGAAAAGGAATCACTAATAAGTTCTCAAAATTGAAAATAATGTTAAATGTTTTCCTTTATTAATATATCCAGGAGATCCATATCAAAGAAAAATGACATATCAATTCACAGAAATAACAACCTCAAATATAAACATTAGTGTGGCCTAAGGGAAGCATCCAGCTGATCTGTATTGGTAGAGTCATACTGGTTGTTCAATGGTAGTGTCTCTTCTGATTAATTAGTGTCTCTGCTCAAATAGTTGTTATGTATTTTAAATATCTCTGCTAAATTGGCTAATAGGTATCATGAAATGGTAGAAAGCTTTCATCTCTGTTATGTGGAATTTCAATGTACAGGCTCCTATCTTCTGTAAATGCAAGATATTAGATAGTGGAATTGTGAGGAGTATTTTACTATGATCGACTACAGGCCCTTTTTTTTTCAATATAGGTATAATTCATACTTAAGGCAAGTATGTTCAATAAAGGCATTCCATGCTTGTCCAATACAAGCCACTGAGTTATCTTGGGGCATGAATAAAATGTTACATTTTGAAGTTAGAAAAGAAAAGAAAACCAGTGGTTGCTTTCAGTCAAAGAAAAAAAGTCTTCACTCCTACACCAGAAAAAAATCTCCAGAGTTGCCAACAGACCCCACCAAAATTTTCTTCAGTAGTAGAAAATGCATACCCCAAACCTTGGCAAACATTTGATTGAGATGCCGTAATTCCACAGCATTGCCTATGGCAAAAACAATTTTAATTATAAAAATTAAATCATAGCATTCAAAATTAATCATAGCATTCATCCCACTTATCTTTGTAACAATATCAGTAATACTACTGATCAGAATGTTGCTAGAAATATAAATGTTAAAGATCCTTTTATTAAGGTCTCAGATGGAAATGAGGAAGATGGAAGATGCATTAGAAACTGGAGGGAAGACTTTGTTGTAAAGTGGTAGAGAACATGGCTAGATTATTTTCTGCTATTGATAGGAAAATAAAACTTGTATGTAATGAATGCAGATATTTCATATGAAAAAAATTCCCAGGTAATGTGTGGAAAACACTGCCTGGTTTCTTCTTGTTGCTTATAGTAAAATGCAACAGTAAAGATAAGTTAAGGAATGAATTGTTACACAACAACAAACCAGAACTTGAAGATTTGAACAATTCTCAGCCTATCCATATTGCAAGAAATGAGAAAGTGTGCCCTAGAGAGAACATCAAGGGTGCGGCTGTACAACTCTTTGCTAAAAATATTAAGTGTATGATTTATGGAGTCAATTAATCATCTCAGCAGAAAGACTGCCAGCTTGATCTGAAGGGGACAGAGATGGGAAAGAAGTGAATTAAGGCTGTTGGACATCTGGGAGTGAGCAGCAGCAAGATTTACTGCAAAGAGCAAAAGAACAAAGCTTTCACAACATGGAAGGGGACCTGAGCGGGTTGCCGCTGCTGGCGCAGGTGGCCAGCTTTCATTCCTTTATTTGGCCCCTCCCACATCCTGATGATTGGTCCATTTTACAGAGAGCTGATTAGTCCACTTTACAGAGTGTTGATTGGCCCATTTTACAGAGTGCTAATTGGTGCATTTACAATCCTTTAGCTAGACACAGAGCACTGATTGGTACATTTTTACAGAGTGATGATTGGTGTGTTTACAATCCTTTAGCTAGACACAGAGTGTTTATTGGTGCATTTTTACAGAGTGCTGATTGGTTCGTTTACAATCCTCTAGCTAGACAGAAAAGTTCTCCAAGTCCCTACTCGACCCAGGAAGTCTAGCTGGCTTCACATCTCAGTTTTGCCTCTAACATTACTGTATTTATAGAAATAATATACTTGGAGAGGGAAGCATTTTTAGGGGTAATAGAATATTGCTTGAGATGTAGAGAGGACTTCATTAATTTTTTGTTTGCCTCTAATTTTACTTTATTAATATAAATAATATACTTGGGGCCAGGCATGGTGGCTCACGCCTGTCATCCCAGCAGTCTGGAAGGCCAAGGTGGGTGGATCACCTGAGGTCAGGAGTTCAAGACCAGCCTGGCCAACATGGTGAAACCCTGTCTTTACTAAAAATACCAAAATTAGCTGGGCGTGATGGCGGGTTCCTGTAATCCTGGCTACTCGGGAGGCTGAGGCAGAAGAATCATGTGAACCTGGGAAGCGGAGGTTGCAGTGAGCCAAGATCACGCCATTGCACTCAAGCCTGGGTGATAGAGTGAGACTCCATATCAATAATAATAATAATAATAATAATAATAATAATAATAATATACTTGGAGAGGGAAGCATCTTCAATTTTTCTAGGATGTTTATGTCAATAATGCATATAGGTTAGGAAATACCAACTACTTAGTCATTAACAGCATCTTTCTTAGTTTGAAAATGTAAGAACATTTCCCTCTAGATTTGACTCACAAGTCTGAGAATAAAAATAATTTGCCCAAGGAGTGCTAAAGCAGTGTCTCATTGTGAAACGATCCTCCTAATTAGCACTTTATATGGAGGAACTAAAGAAAAGCCCTGTACGTCTGGATTTCTGTTGCTGATATGTCAGTTATTGGGTGTATAGACTCTACAGACATTAAAAGATTTCCAATTTAAAGTGAGGCAGCTAAAGTGATTTCATTCAAGTTTTGAGGGATCTAGGAATGATAGGACACATGGATCTCTATTTCATTGAGAGGCTTATTCAAAATTTTGAGAAATAAGTTTGCATTAGTTTTGTACAATCGTAGAAATCATCTCTCTGGCTTTCAAGAAATTGACGTGACTAATCTTTTTTCCTTTAGTCATTAATGTATTTTGAACTGACAGAAAGGGAAATAACCTAAAGAGTTAGAAAGGATATATATTTATAGTTGAGTTTTTCATTAGTAAATAAATCAAGGCTCATAATAAAGATAAGTTAAATCAGAAATTTAATATTTAGAACTCTTTCTACAATATACCAAGTAAAAGTTAATTTTCATCATACCTTTAGGTCCAAGGAACCCGATTAAGTGAAAATATATAGATGTTTGTTTTTTAAGTGTTTGGATTAAATTAGCCTGTCACCATTGATGAAATGTTATCACTTACATAGGTCAAAACTCTCATATTGCCTGGCATGGTGCAACATTTTGTGTTAATACTCTATGACACACTTTTGCATGCCTCTCAAACTATAATTTTGGTATTTATCTTATCCCATTTTGTATTTAAACTTTGAAGCATTTCTCACAGTTTCTAATCAACCAAATTTCCTCTTGTTTTTGCACATACATTTATGTATATTTTATTTATATCTTATATTTTTATTATCTATTAATGTCATTTAATAATATACTGGGTTTGAAGCACAAAGAAGAGATGATGTGTATTTTGCTCATCATGTTGAAACTAATGACCCGTGGCAAAGTTGAATTCCAGCATTTGATAATAGTCATAAACTCTGACTACCTGGACTGGAGTCAATATATGATATGTTGAGACCAATTTAATCTACTCCCTGACCCTGTCATGTAGAGACATGTTGTCTCCAGATACATTTTTTCATACTTCAAAACACACTTTAATTTGACTCAAAGGAAGCACATTTGAAATACAAGTGATGTACTTGAATTTCGTATAGCCCTTAATGTCCATGGATTAAATATTGGGCTAGAGAGAAGTTACTGATTAAGATGACTATATTCTTTTTATAACTAGTTGAGTTAATTATTGACATGGATGCTTTTCACAGGATCTCAACCATACGTAATCAATCAAAAGGTTTAATTTCTATGTCTAAAGAAATGAGATAGATTGTCCTCATATATACCTATCACAAAGTTAGTGCAGTTGACCAAATTTTAAGGAGGCGATTTGCTATTCATAGCAGAACACATTTGTAGGTCAACTTGGAACTATTAGTAGCCTTCTCGGCCTCCTGGAATCTTGCATTTTTACTAGGGAAAGCTTCTGACAAATCAGGAAGCAAAGAAAACCTGGCACTTAGACACTTTCACATCTATTGTCTTTTTCTCTTTATTTGAGACTAGTCAAGTTGTCAGTTACAAATGCAAACAGACTTCCCTTTATGTAATGCTTTCTATGGTCCTAAAAATAGTAAGACTTTCTGTTTGCCAGTACGTGAGGAGGCAACTACCATTTTCTTTTAGAATCATAATATGAAGGTTAGTATTAAGTAGACTTTGCTGTAATTCCTTTTAAAGATACACTACAAGTCATTGAAATCTTTGTGGGGAAATTGACCCAAACATTCTATATGAGTAATTCATAAATCAGAAACCAAGCTGTTTAAAAAGATTCTCAGATATGAATTGATACTGAGATTTGTTTCAGCACCATGATACACTTGGGTGGTTAGTAAGTAGTGTGGCCATATAATTTATCATCCAAACCTGTACATTTTAGAATGGATGGCGGTATTATTAATTGTGCAGGAAAACAACCATTACTGAGATGTCTGGGGCAAGCTAGAATGTATGGTCACCAATTTGCCACATCATGAATTCTGCCAGTAGCTGGAAGACTTTGATGAGATTTGCATTTTAACAGGCAGAGCCACAGTCTTAGAAAAGTAAACCTGAGGTTAAGAGTTTCAGGTCAAAGTTATTTTGCATAATGTGATTTTCTTCTACAGAAACAATTTTTGAAGTATTTAACATAGATTAACGTGGAAAAATCTGGCTACTCAAAACGTTTTCTACCCCTTAGTTTCTGTTGTACCTATTTGATTTGATCCAATAGCATAAAAAGTGTGTGTGTGTATATGTATATGTGTGTGTGTGTATATATATATTTATGCATATTGTGCATAGAGATTTTATTGTTTTGAAACTAATTGACTTTGACTAGTATGAAAAGAATATCCCAGACTTGGCTCTTTATAACTCTATGATCCAATTAACTTAAATAATTGACCTAAATTATAAGTACACATAAAAAGTTGCTTCATAAATATTTTGTTTAGGTATCATAATATTTGGGATGTTTTGTTAGAAAATTAATATTGTTACAAATACATTATTAAATAATATAGAAAGTACTGATTTGTTTAATTTAATTTTGCTTATCACATCATCATTTATGTTTACTGACAGCATATTATATATACTATTTCCAGATGTTTTATATATGTATAATACAAATTCAAGTACATACTAAACATAAATTACACATCAATCTATCTTTTCGTCCTACAACTCATTGCCAAAAGCTTTTTTAAAAAACATCTCGGGCCAGGTGCTGTGGCTTATGCCTGTAATCCCAGCACTTTGGGAGTTTGAGGTAGGAAGATTACTTGAGCCCAGGAGTTCTAGACCAGCCTGGGCAACATAGTGAGACCCTGTCTCCACAAAAAAAATTTAAAAATTAGCTGAATGATGGGGTGTGAACCTATAGTCCCAGCTACTCGAGAGGCAGAGGTGAGAGGATCACTTGCACCCAGGAGGCCAAGGCTGCAGAGGGGAGTGATTGTGGCACTGCAAACTCCAGCCTGGGTGACAGAGCAAGACCCTGTCTCAAAAAAAAAAAAAGAAAAAAAAGAAAAAGAAAAAGAAAAATCCCCCACCCAATAAGTTGATTAAACTTCTATTACATTTTACACAGAAAAGGTATCCCTGAATTATGGGGCAAGGAGCCCCATCTTATATAAAATTGAGATTTAACATTGCTATTAGTCCAAAGCAATTTTAATGTCATAGGCTGGTGGTCTGAAAAAGAATCCACACTACATTATCTGTACATTCTTTAATAGTGTAAAAATTATTATTAATGTTCAGAGTCCACTTTATTACGGTGGCAGGTCAATCTAACAGTTACTGTTTTTATGTTGCAATTGTGCGTTTACATCTATCTATTATATTAAGGGTATATATGTATAATTTTAAAAGATAGAGAGCATATCTACAATATTTTATAGTCTTAACATATTTTTCTCAGTGCTGTTAACCTGTTATTTTGTGACAAAAATGATTGAGACATAATCAATTAGTATCAAATGCAGATTAACCAACATCCCAAAGTAAAATTTATTTACTTTGCAAATTAAATGGATATTTCATGTGCAAAACTTGTACTTAAAGTTAGTTAATAATTTTTTTTATGTTTTATCTTCATTATTTTTTAACAGGTAGATCTGCTTATGTATAATGCCTTCATAAGCATAGGTATTTTAAAATTTAATTATACATTTTTCATCTCTATAACCTGTATTATGGTCTAATTAGGTCTGTTTAGAAAAACTGTAATCATGTAATAAATGCCAGTGGTTTTAGTTTATCATTTTCATAGGTCGGTTAATTGAAGAAATGATTTCTTTTTGTTTTCTTTTCAGCATTGTGAAAAATGCACTCTGATATAAGGTATGAAATTAGAATACTATATAGATTACAGGCTGAAGTGGGTTGTAAATCAACTTTCAATACTGTGAATATTTTATAGCAGGCATTTGCAAACTAAAATTCTGACATTTATACAGCAATGCATGCATAATTTCACTCATATGTCATTTCCCAGAGATGAAAGTAATTTTAACATGCAAGGTCAAAGAAATGATTACCTCTGACAAATAATAATAAAAGAAGCTAAGGAAGGACAAGTATCAAGAAGTAATTTAACATTTTTCTATTTTGCAGAGCATTTAATATCTAATGTACACCTTTAGATAAGACTAGGAAAGGTGAGGTAGGAAATCCTTGAGGTAATATCGAGATAACTTCAAGGTAGATGAATTGTTCCTTTGATTTAATGGCTGCTATTGTTCCCTGGCCAAAACACAGTTGGAACTGTTCTTGTGGGATGGCAGTATCTCCTATATCTGATAAATGGTATGACCAGGACAACCTCAGTCTCAGCAGGAAAGACATTGAACAAATTGTTAGCATGATTTACATAGAAGTTGTCAACAGCATCTGGGTTGCTCTGTGAAAGAATGATGGGTAACAGATGTTCTGGGAAATGCTACCATCTGCCCTTTCTCAAAATACATCCCCCGTGAAACAATGCATTTGAATGGATGCCACTGAGATACCTTTCCTCGGAAGAGCTTAACCATCCTCAATATTTCAGTGTTAGTTGTAGCCATCACAAAAGCAAAACAGTCTGAAGATTGCAAATGCAATTAGGTCAAGGAAGCAGACAGGTCCTTGAAAAGGTCCTTAAGTTTAGCCACTTCGTTTGGAAAGGGATTGGCTGATGACTACCGAGTGCTTGTGCTAGAAAAATTCCACCAAGAGGTCAGAAACTCGACCTGTGCATATCTAGCCAGTGATGTTATACTTGTGGATTATTTAGTGATTTGTTTATATTCTACAGTGTCTTCACAATATTTTAAAACTATTTGCTCTACAGTTCACAATAATATAAATATAACCAGGAAAGTGAATATATAATTGAATAAATTGATAATAACTTTTGTATAAATGCGTTTAGTAATGGAGCCATGTGCTAAAGGTTAAATGCACAATGTTTGATCATTATTAGCAATAGTAAGAGGTCAAGGCTCTTAAAGGGAAAAAACCTTTAGCCATTTTCTTAACCCCTATCTTGCCAGTATGTATTATTTATTTTCATGGGGTTTTTTTTCTTCTGCAGAGATGGTGATTAGATTGGTGCTTGTTGTACCTGGGATCATACATGCAATTAAAGAAAAAAGACTCCTTAAAATCTAACCATATTTTTACGTCTACTAAACAGTTTTATATACTGAATTATTAAGAAGAATATTATTCTTAGGCATGCAATTCAAAATGCAAAAAGCATTTATGATGTTTTCCCTCCTTTGTGGATTTAAGTCAGGTTTTACATCTTAATGTTTAAACTCCCTATACTTGTGATAATATATTCATTTAAAATAGAATGATAGATGTTCATCCCGACAGGCATAGACCAACATATATGACAATAGTGATATAGGCTCTGCTTAGGTTATTATAATTTATTAACGTATAGCTTTTATAGTGATCTTAAATAATTTTAAGAACTGAATGCCTTGAGAATGGTAAATGATACATTGGATATATTACACATTTATCACATTTAAATATTTCAAATTTATCTTACAAGTTTATTAGAGATGGCAGTATTAGAGTAACCAGAATATTAAGTTTATGAAAACAATTTATTCTTAGTAGTCATTCTGGATAAAAAGAAATAAGTTCTTCCTTTGGGTTGAATATGGCTTGTGAGAAGGTTTAACCAGCCTGAGAGTAGAATCATCCGCCATCAGATTTATACAGGACTTTTGGGCAGAAGCTACTAAAAATGCAAAAATTATGCGGGAGTGGTGGCAGGCGCCTGTAGTCCCAGCTACTCAGGAGGCTGAGGCAGGGGAATCGTTTGAACCTGGGAGGCAGAGGTTGCAGTGAGCCGGGATTGCACCACTACACTCCAGCCTCGGTGACAAAGTGAGACTCCATTTCAAAAAAAAAAAAAGAAAATAAAAAAGGCCGGCAGGATGGCTCACGCCTGTAATCCCAGCACTTTGGGAGACCAAGGCGGGCAGATCACGAGGTCAGGAGTTCAAGACCAGCCTGGGCAAAATGGTGAAACCCCGTCTCTACTAAAAATACAAAAAATTAGCCGGGCATGGTGGCGGGTGCCTGTAATCCCAGCTACTCGGGAGGTTGAGGCAGGAGAATCACTTGAACCCAGGAAGCATAGGTTACTATGAGCTGAAATTGTGCCATTGCACTCCAGCCTGGGTCACAGAGCAAGACTGTGTCTCGGGAAAAACAAACAAACAACAGAAAAAAAAAACAAAAAAACCCAAAAAAACAAAAAACAAAACCTTTGTTAAAAAACAAAATTACATGCACACACTCAACACAGAAGAGCATTGGCCAGAGCATAGGGAAGAACATACATTTGAATGCCTTCGACCTAGCCCTAGGCGACTACCTTTTATGTTGGAACGCCAAAAATAACTTCTTACATCTTAACTTATATTTTAATCTCATGTTATCTTCTCATTTTTTCACCATTGCCTTTGATAAAATCTGGAAAAAAAACTGTCAAACTGAATCATGGCAAATTAAAACGAAGGGGTTAGGCACTCTGTCCTCTTTCTTTAGCTAAGTCTTTAAAAAATATACGAACCACCAGAGAATAACTAATTGTGTTACGCCATCACAATTTAGCTAATGCAGTTCAGCAAACACTAACTGAAAATCTAATTAATACTCCTGTGTGTTGGGAAGATACAAGTATAAACATACAATTCTTATTCACACATGGTAGGGCAGCGAGACAAGTCTTACATGGACACACATGTGGGTGCCCTAAAAATTAAGTTTAGATGAGATATGTCAAATGAATTTTACAATTTGTTTTTGTTTGTTTGTATGTTTGTTTTTATCAGCAATAGAACCAGGAATTTCTTGACCATTTATGTATAAAAGTGAATAAATTTCACTAATTCTCTTATTTTCTCCTAGCCCTAAGACAAAAACAGACTTATTTGTCAAGATCTAAGATATATCATTAAAACTGCATATGCAAATACTGGAGATAAAGAAAGAATAGGGTGTGAATAATTACATATAGTTTATAAATAAAAGAACTAGATTCCATTATAAATCATCTCTTTATGATCATTACTATTTTAACAGCAACAGCTTATGTGGTTCTAATAACTTTTCAAGTGATTACAGATCATTAATCAAGGATATATATGATTCTTCAGTTTATATAATTCTAGCCTATAGCACAGTTCAAAGATGGATAATCTTTTATTAGTGATAACATGCAAGGTATATTAGATTGAGTGAAATGATGACCAACTCTATTCATCCCTCTTCTTTATGCCTGTTTTTGTCATATAACTTTGCAGTTTGTCTCCCTTAAGAGACTGAGTCTATTTCTGCAGACCTGGATTCTGAGTTCAGTCATGTAATTAACTTAAACTGATGTAATAGCTTTGGCAGGTTGACCCTCCATACCTTGGGTTCCGAAGCTGAGGATTCAACTAAGATAGAAAATATTCTGAAATAAAAAAGAAAAAAAAAGGTATCGCAATAAAAAAACACAAACAAAAATACAGTACAACAACTATTTGTATTAGGCATTGTAAGTAATCTAGAGATGATTTTAAGTGTGTAGGTTATACCAAATACTATGGCATTTTATATCAGAGACTTGAGCATCCACAAATTTTGGAATCTGTGGGGGACCCGGAACAAATACCACGTGGATACTGAAGGAGGACTGTATACGTGATGCATGCAGAGGCCTGAAAAAGTGCTTGTGGTGTTTGCACTTTCTCTTTGGCCTCTCTTGAATGATGTGATTCTCGTGTCAACGCCCAAGCTCACCTGCTGGAGGCTTGCAAATCATAACTTTTTCAATCTGTATTTCTCTAGTCTTGCCGGGCAAGGCTGTCTTAGGTCATTTGAAAGACAGATAATCCATAGATATGAGCCAACCAAACACACGTGAGTGAGCCCAACTGAAATCAGGGGAATCCCCTAGATGTATAAGTTAAGTAACTGTTTATTGAAATACATCACTGAGGTTGTGTGATTGTTTTCTACATAGTATACTTGGGAGATAACTGATGTTCAGGTATGCAAAATTATTTTTGTTTGTTTGTTGTTGTGGTGGTTTTGTTTTTGACCATCATAATGCTTTCTTTAGTGTAATTTGAATGGCTGTCCTTAGAAGGCTACACATTGTTCTATTAACTAAAGTGTCGATCATGTGCTGTTGTTTTGCACCTGGCCCAAATCACATGTTTACGTCATTTGGTTGGATTCTATAAACTTTTACTTTTACAGCCTTTGATCTTTACAGGTATTTTTAAATGTTTACTCCTTGGAAATAATAAAGCACTTGACACAGACTTTGATTTTGCAAATCTAGTTCTCTATAAGCTAAAAAGTCTCTGGATCATCTGCCAAATAAATTATTTCTAGAATATATCTCAAGAATAAACTCACTTCTGATTGTAATAGTATGAAACCACTTTTTCATGAATAAATATTGTTTATAGTAATCAAATAAAAATCTAGTTATATAATTAATTTAGTTTAATTTATTACAATTTCCTTTCAGATGTAATGAAATAAACTATTTTTGATTTGCATTTTGAAGGTAGTTAAAATTGTTTCCCTTCCTTTTATTAATACATTCAACATGTTTTTCTAAAATGTTATGTTAGACAATAATAAACCAGCCTAGCAAACAGACCTGAATATTATTGCATAGATAACTTTCCAACTTCTTATGTGTTGTAAAGCTCTTTCCTAAGTGTCTTTTTCTGAACTGGTTTAAACTTTACTAGTTCTTTTGTCTTCCTTGTTTTTCTCTGTTTCTTTCATTTGGAAAATGTACTTATCCCATGAGTACATGCCTTGTGCTTAACAGTACAATACAAAGCTTTAAATGCCCCTACTCACAAAGAGGTTTCAACTGGTTAGGGGATGAACCTTTATATAAATGTACTTCTACATTTGTCTAAGTCACTCATTTTATACTAAGACTAAAGTGTCTTGCACTGCTTTTGATTTCTTCAGATGGAGGGCTATCTCTGCTTAATCACGCACTTGCTTATCAACTCGTTAAGGTTAGTGACTGTACATTACATCTCTTCACTTTTAACCTCTAGCATTCAGTTGCGCAGTTAATTCCAAGGCCCTAGAACTGTGTGTGACATGCAGTGGTATCTTTGTATTATATAGTATGCATCTCTGGAGCCCAGCTTTTATGTTCCCTGGCCCCTTTGATTCCACCTATAGTTATGATGCAAATACCCTGCCTTTCTGCTGTCTGCCCTGGGGTCTTCCTCAATGCTGGAAGAACTCCCTCAGCCCAGAAAAGCATCCTCTGGATGGTAGAAGATACCAGGATGGAGTCACGTCTGTAAGACTCTAATTTGAGCCGGGAAAGCACAAAGGAGGAAGGCCCATGCTTGCATGTCTGAGATAAAACTGTCTCAAGGACTTTCTAAAATAACTCCACAAGAAATCACTCTATGTTTTTTATGCATTTAATGCTTCTCGTGACCTACATTTTGCATGTGTACACATATCTCTATGACCGAGTTTGTCACTAAACGTTCATTCGGACTGCAGCAATTCAGATAAGATGCTCTCATAAGAATACTGGCTCAGTAACGGCATCTCCACCAATAAATTGATGCAAGCTCTGGCTTCGAGCCTCTGAAACCAACAAACTGTTTCCAAGCAGTTTGTGTGAATCTCTCCTTTTTGTTAAAAGAAGCTTGCTCTCACCTTCCCCTCTTCAGGTGTATCTGTGACTTGCTGTAGATCGGGGTTATAATCATCTTTGCCTACTTCTGATAAATTAATTAAATTAGGACATATTTTTCTATTCTGTCTTTTTTTCGGCTGACATGCCGATGGGTACATCTCTCAACTGAGAAAGGAAGCCAGTGGTAAATAATGCATTCCTCCTCTGTTTCAAGTGCACAGTCCTATAAGGCATTCTGAATGCTTCTTAAAAGGTCCACAAACACCCCAAACTGTGCTATAGCAACAGTAACTACACAGTAAACATTCTGAACGTCGCTCCTTCCTCTTTTTATATTCAGCTGGGCTCATCCGCTATCGGCCTGCCTGCCAAATTTTCTCTCTAGTTTCAGGAGAAACCAAGGACACCCTTTAATAAATAATTCTTGACAAATAAATAAATTCACATTGTTCAGCAACATAATCTACAGTGAAGATAAGTGAATGTTCTCAAGCAAAAATGGCATTTGTCAACGTTAAAACCTAGGGTTCTGTAAGTTCATGATTGGTTGATCCAGTTATTAGGTTATACATTTAATATGGAACATGGAGGTGAGCAGACACAGTTGTCTCTGACTACTGAACCAACTATTAAAAATGATATCTTCTGGCTACATAACGTAAACATCTTAAGATGTTGCCAAATACTAATAAAAATGATGTGTTTGAACTGAGTTGAAGATCTTAAAAGGAAACATAAATTTCACATCAGGACTTTAGCAATTAATGACTCCTAAGCTCTGCCAAGTGAGTAGTTAAGCGGCCTTCCTTCTTTTACATACTATGAATTTATGGAGTAAATTTTTTCAAATGGTACAGCAATAAGGAGAGTAAATTATATGTTTCTTTAAAATTCAATTGATCTGAAGTAACACCCTGCTGAGTTATAGTATATTATTTTTCACAGGAAATGGGGTTCATCTGGGTGAAAGTTACCTTTGTTTAACTGTTGCTGATTACTGACAGTAATTAATTACTTAAAAATGACAAAAATAACTTCAATAGTTACATCAAATAGAAGTTATTTCCAATGACTCTTATAATGAGATATAAATATTTGAAGCTGTATGTAATTTTTAAAAGTAATTTCAACTTACATTTTAGATTCAGAGGCTACAAGTGCAGATTTGTTAACATGGGTATATTGCATGATGCTGAGGTCTGGAATACAGGTGATTCCGTCACCCAGGTAGTGAGCATAATACCTGATAGATATTTCAGCCCAAACTTATTTTTGTGCCTTTTTCTGTTTTCCTTTATATACTTTTTTTTTTTAAAAGTTATACTTTAAGTTCTAGGATACATGTGCAGAACGTGCAGGTTTGTTACATAGGTATACACTTGCCATGATGGTTTGCTGCACCCATCAACCCGTCATCTACATCTACATTACATCTACATCTACAATACAAACCATATTTCTCCTAATGCTATCCCTCCCCTAGGCCTCCCAACCCCCAACACGTCCCGGTGTGTGATGTTCCGCTTCCTGTGTCCACGTGTTCTTACTGTTCAACTATGAGTGAGAACATGTGGTGTTTGGTTTTCTGTTCTTGTGTTAGTTTGCTGATAATGATAGTTTCCAGCTTCATCCATGTCCCTGCAAGGGACACGAACTCATCCTTTTTTATGGCTGCATGGCATTACATGGTGTATATGTGCCATATTTTCTTTATCCAGTCTATCACTGATGGACATTTAGGTTTGCTATTGTGAACAGTGCTGAAATAAACATACGTGCGCATGTGTCTTTATAGTAGAATGATTTATAATCCTTTGGGTATATATCCAGTAAGGAGATTGCTGGGTCAAATGGTATTTCTGGTTCTAGATCCTTGAGGAATCGCCACACTGTCTTCCAAAATGGTTGAACTAATTTACACTCCCATCAACAGTGTAAAAGCTTTCCTATTTCTCCACCTATTCTCCAGCATCTGTTGTTTCCTGGCTTTTTAATGATGGCCATTCTAACGGGCGTGAGATGGTATCTCACTGTGGTTTTGATTTGCATTTCTCTAATGACCAGTGATGATGAGCATTTTTTCATGTTTGTTAGTGGCATAAATATCTTCTTTTGAGAAGTGTCTGTTCATATCTTTTGTCCACTTTTTAATGGGGTTGTATACTTTTTCTTGTAAATTTGTTTGAGTTCTTTGTGGATTCTGGATATTAGCCCTTTGTCAGATGGATAGATTGCAAAAATTTTCTCCCATTCTGTAGTTTGCCTGTTCACTCTGATAATAGCTTCTTCTGCTGTGCAGAAGCTATTTAGTTTAATTAGACCCCATTTGTCAGTTTTGGCTTTTGTTGCCATTGCTTTTGGTGTTTTAGTCATGAAGACTTTGCCCATGCTTTTGTCCTGAATGGCATTGCCTAGGTTTTCTTCTAGGGTTTTTATGGTTTTAGTTCTTACTTTAAGTCTTTAATCCATCTTTAGTTAATTTTTATATGAAGTGTAAGGAAGGGGTCCAGTTTCAGTTTTCTGCATATACTTTAGAATCAATCTTCTATGTGCATAAAACGTGTTTTTACACGTTTTCACTTTTAGAGCATGTGAGTAGAATTACAGTCAAATGTTAGGTTTATTTGTGTTTGAATTCTAATTTAATGCAAAAAATATAAAAACTAAATGAATACATATCCCCCTTTTGATATGTAACCAAAGTAAACAGCCCAACCATACACCAGTCAGCATGCATTTCCCCAATCTAAGCCCATAAAAACCCCAGGCTCAGTCTGGCAGCTGGCAATTTAAAGTAATTTAAAGTTCTATTTTTATTGAAACATCATCAAATTCCCTTATCAATATCTTTTAGTCTTTGTATAAGTATTTTTACTAATAATTTTTATTAACATCTCTGTTCTTTATGCATAAATCATATACAGTGCTTATTAAAATGTTATAATTTTATTATATATTAGAGATAAGTTTACTAAAATATTGTTCTTTACCAAAAAGAATTGATATTAATAATCTATGAAAGTCACCATTGAGTAGTCAAATATTTTATCTATATTAAAAATAATATGAGCTAACTCTTAAGAAAAAACAAAAGGCCTTTCAAAACATTATTTCATAGTTAAATATTATATAACAGTCTTTTACATAAATATTTTTATTATCTAAGGAAAGATAATTTTATATTCCACATTCTTATCATATCACACATATCTCTTATGTTTCTAAAGTATAGTTATTGTTACCATTTGATATGACTATAGGTTGTTACATCTGGTTGAGATATAATAGAATTAGCTGCATGTATTTAAATACAGAGCCTTCTTTAAAATTTTTGCTAGTGTATAGTATTTTATATATTTTTTGTATATGGAATTAATTTGCTAAAATGCATCTATAGAAATGTATATAAAATTTATATTTCATGTCATGTTGGTTACCAAAGTAATATAGAAACCTTTAAAGACTGATGTCATCAGTCTATAAATGTATTTGTTTCTAGCATATTTAAAATAATTGCCTCAATATATTTTCTCGTATGTTTCTAAATAATTCTCTTCTCAATTTTATGATCTCAAGTTTTTTAAAGTTATACCAATGGTAATGTTTTCTATTTTTAGATTAAAAATGAATGTGTAATTTCTTAAATAGTCCATCTGTATCTTTGAGAGTGCTGATGCATATTAACTTTGTGTTGTAGCACAACAGATAATCAGTTATTTGTAGTGTACATGATGCTGTATTATATGATTTATGTCATAAAAACATTGTATTACTTGCTTGAAATTGAATACACTTATGTTATAATAAAAATTTAGTTTTGTAAAAGTAATTAAAAATTGGAATGATTATTTATTTTGGGAATACAGATAATGAAGAAGAATATTTTCAAACCATTAAACAATTTTTAATATTTAGTAGACAACATTTAATATAATAGCAAAATTGAGTTTTTTAATGATGTCCTCAGTTCATTGTATTAAAAGAGTATCTCATTGGGAAAAACATGGGAAGCATTATATGAATGTAAATTTGAGCATATAAAATTGATAGATCCATTGTAAGATTAATATCCAAATAACAAAAATATCCAAACATTCAAATAATAAAAATATCCTATCCAAACTTACCAAATATTAAAAATAATACAAATATTAAATATATATTTAGAAAGAAAATATTCGAATTTCACTATTGAGGCAGAAAAGTAGTATAGGTGTGGCAGACAATTTTCTTTATTCTTGTTACTTATAGAATAACATTTCATTTTCTGTTTTGTCTTTAAAAATGTTTCCTTTGCTCCTTCGTAGAAGATATATATTTATTTTCCAAGTTATATTTTAAGTTTTTAGAAATATCTTTTCATTATATAAATGGCAAGAAATTAATTCTGTCTTATTCTAACCTGATCCTTAATTTCATAAAATCTAGAATTTTAGGAACAGATTAGTAATACAATTTTTGTGGTCTGTATACATGTATTTCAGTATTTTTATATCATAAGTACAGGATATTGATATGTGTGTACATATAAATACACTATATTTAGGCTTCTATTTTAAATAGGGCTTTTTGTTTGTTCATTTTAGTCACTGTAAATCCATTTAAAATGTAAGGTCTTCCGCAGTCAGTATTTTAGATGGTTAAATATATGAAATATTTTATAGGCTTTTCCACCTCTGAGAATTTAGTCTTTGCTTTTTCTTTAAAGGACTGTTTAGTAGCATCATGTGATTCTTTTGCCTTTATTTAACTGCAGTATTCCTCTAAGTGTTCTTTTAACCTAATTTTTCATCTTAAGAATATTGTATTTCAGTACATATAGGTTAAATTTTCTCCTAACTATTGTATGATATTTACAAATATAGGTTGACCAAACTTTAATTAGCAAGTTCCTTATTGATGTGCATTTAAATTTTTTCCATTTAATTATAGTAATTGTTAGAAACAATTCAATTTCATTTTGCACATTCTTTGATGTGGTCCTAAAGGAATAATTTATTTATTTTATTTTGAGATTACTGCCAAATTGCCTTTCAATTTGGCCATAACATTATACTCTACCAGCAGTAAATGACTGCTTGTTTTCTAATTCTTCAATGAATACTGTAATCAGAATGTTAAAATGTTGCCCATCTAATGGTTGGCAACATGATTTGTTTTTATAAATTGTTATTTATATATTATTACTGATGAGAACACCATTTCTCACATTAATTAGTCATTTGGGTTCTTTTTTTCTTGTAGTTGGCCTTTGGCTTTTATTCTTATTTTGATCTAGATAAATACATCAGTATTATTCTTCATAAATTTTTCACTTTTGTCTATTTGGAAAGCTTTCTTAACCTTAGGCTACAAATATATTATTGTTCCTTTCTATTTGTAGTATGTTTGGCCTTAGTTGGTTTTTATTTATAAGATATTTGGAATTTGTCTTTAGCATTTATTTCATTTTGGGTGATATATACATTTTCACAAAGTGTATCTCTATATAGTCACAAGGATATTAAAAGAAAGAGAAGATTGCCATGGGATTAAAAACAAGGGCTTATGCGATTATATCTGTATTTTAAAAAAAGCAACAAACAATGTAAAAAAAGCCAACAACATTCGAGGAGTTTCTTTTTAAATGTTGTTTTTTGTCTCTTTTAAATGATAAAATGGCATGAGCCTATGTTTCTAATCTCATGATAATCTTCATTTTTCTTCTGCTATCTCTGTGAATATAGACAGATATATTTTCTAAAATCATTTTCACTACATCTGCCTTCCACATGAAGAGGATTTGAGAGTTATTAAGAGTTTACCAGACAGTCCGACGCAGTCAACAATGTCACACTTAGGTACCTCTCCTTTCCTACTGATGCCTCTTCGTGAAATGGTAACCTTATAAAATTACTTTCCTGGAGGTCTGAGGAAGTCCCTGGACATCATTTTCCTCTATTCTCTTCTTATTTTATTTTTTTTATTTATTGTTTGAGACAGGGTCTCACCTGTCACCGAGGCTGGAGTGCAGTGGCACAATCACGGCTCACTGCAACCTCTGCCTCCTGGGTTCAAGGGATCCTCCCACCTCAGCCTCCAGAGTAGCTGGGACCACAAGCAGACACCACTACACCTGGCTATCAACATTATTTTCTTAAAAAAATTTATTCATCCAGTTATATCACTAATACATTCTAACAATTTCTGAACAATTCTTTCTCTATACCATGGGGGCCACAAATGTTTCATAATGCAGATTGTTTTTGGATTTTAACATATTAATAAGTGGCATATACATCTCAAGTTCATTAAAACCAGAGCAGCGTTCTATAATAAAATGTTCTCATATTGCAGGTGATTATGAATAGTCATACTATGTGAGCTAAATATTTGCTATGAGAAGACTCATGCAGATGCAGGGCTGCTTTTAACTGCCAAATTAGCTGTACAAAACTTTCAATGACAACAACAGCAACAACAACAAAAAATCTTTTGGTTTTCAAAATTTTCAGGGTGTTGGGATTGCAACTGTGATATTGAGAAACATATTATTAAAAAGGAGATTTAAACTTTATTAAACTCTTTTCTTATTAAAAGTGCTATTTGATCATTCAAACCTACACATTATCTAGATTCTAATTATATAGGCAATTAAATTATTTTGCGACTTTTTACATTTAAGTAAATAGAATGTAGACAAAGGTAGCATATTATTTATTTCATTCACATGAATACATGGGTCAAGGTTTACTATGGTTTGTGTTTTCCTCCCCACTCAGTATAGTGTTCCTTAAATAGATTTTTACTTAAAATCCATGCAAAGCAATGAAATTCCACAAGACCACATGAGTGTTTTCTGGTATGTATGCCGAATTATATCCTGAATTTTTAAAAACATATATTAACAAATAAATGTATTGCCTGGAAAAAAGGTGATATTGAACTGAAGAACCAACATTTTGGCAAAGCATCATTACCCATAGGAGTCTCATTAAATGCTTTGGCACAAAAATTGGGTAAACAACATGTGGTTTAGCAAATTTATTTTAGCCTCCAGGGGAGGACTTTAGCATAGGGAGAACAATATGGAACATTAACTTTTACTGTGTTTGTCAAATGGTCATTGCTATTTTATGGAGATGAGGACCCAGGTAATATTACAAAGTTTTCCAAGTAAAATGATCTCAAGCATGCAGGCATTTGATATTACTATTATTACTGCTAACATCCTCACTCTCCACACTGGGAGTGTGGGATAAAGCAGTGTGTTATAATTTATCACATTTAAATTTTTGTTATGTTTTCTTCTTATGAATTCACTATAGAACACAACTTCCTAATTAAAATCTAAATTTAATGTGATCACCGCCACATTTTATTATGTTTCTTTTAATCTCTAGATTTTGTCTTTTTCTCTCACCCCCTATTGAAATAAATAAAGTCCACCCAAATGAGAGCTGGCAGAAGCTGTTTTCAGAGATTCAGAGGCAGGCAGGTGAATGTGAAGGCTTTAGGGTGAAAAAAAGGGAAGGCTTCAGTCATGCTCTGAAAGAAGGGTGTCATGGGGAAGTTGAAGGAGGGCAGACTCAAAGGGGAACATTATTCTGTGACTGCTCAAGTGGTGGTGGGGCTCCTGCCTGTGGTGGGGAGTTGCAGGGCTTGGGGCTTGACTTTCTCTGGTTGGCCCTAAGTTGCAAGTAAGCGAGAAAGGGGAGAAAGTTTTTGATCAAGTCCTGACCTTTCTGAGCCACTGCTTCGGAGGTCGTGGTTTGGTTCTGGACTGGTTGCTACAGTGGTTGTGGGTCAGGGCTCTGTTGGCATGTGTAGACTGCTCATTGTCCACTTGTACAACCAGTGTCTCTTTAGGCCTTTATACATGCACCACTGTGACACAGATTCTCAGCAGTGGACAAGGTTTAGGAGTTCAGTCGCTGACCCCATTCCTCTCTGCTTTGAGAATCAATCACACAATTGATTCCACTGTTTTACATTTTAGATAATAGAGTAGAAATTTTTCTTTTAACTGTTTGAGTTTAGAGAGTATGTAGTTGGCTTAAAGTCATATAATTTGCAAATTTAAAATTTAACTGCTTCAAACTCTAACAAAGGATCACCCTTTTTTGTTTTAACCATAACTATATGGTAGATGACCACAGCAAAAACAGACAGAAATCCGTAAGGATAATTCGTCTAAGCTAATTATAGTTAAAGCATTACTGACTTATAAAACTCAGGATTATGCTCTCAAAAGCAATTACGTTTATATTATTTTTATTTAAAATATATATTACATGTAATATAAACTATACATAGAATATATTGAACTATATGGAAAATTGAAACTATGAAATCCCGTACTGGGCTGCACCTCTTTTATTGACTACTATTTTCTTACCACATTTGGTGACAACAGCTTACGTGCTCTCAATCACATTCAATGGTTCTTAATCAGTTCTCCTACCACTCTCCTCCACACACTGACATATACATCAATTATTCATGGCTATTATCCTTTATCGGCAAAAACTGATTCAGACAAGAAGCAGCACATAGTTTCTTCTATGTGGAAAAAATAAACTATTTTTTTAATATCAGTAATCTTGCCTTAGAGTTCCTTCGTGAGTTTTGTTTTTCTAGATTATCTGTTTTCTTCACTTAATCTTCAAGGTAATAAATTCTTAATGTGCTGAGTTTATTATTTCTGTGTGGAAGATTTTTTTTTTTCACATTCTCTTCATTCAACAGCTTTGAAACATGGATCAGCTCCTATGTTAGGTGCTATAAGTAAATCTACAGCCCTTATAGTCATGGAGATTTGTCATTTTCATATTGGTATTTTCTTTTAAAACATATTTAGAAAGTACTTATATAAACATAGAACTTAATATTTTTTCACACATTCTTAATTTTTGTCCTAATCTGAGCCCTCAAATTTGTGGTTGTTTTGGTTACCATTGTTATTTTTGTCTATGTACTAACATTATAAACTTGAAGTAACAAAAGCATTCTCAATTATTACAATCACTAATTGTCTTTAAAAAAGGGGGGTTACAAGTGGTTCAGTAGACAAATATATTTTGTGGTGTATAGTGCAAAGGAAAAAGTCTGCCAAAATAACTTCCCAAAATATATCTTAATTACTTTGCTGATTTTAACATATGTTCACAAATTCTTTGCTGGTCTTTCCTCCAGGAGGTGGGCTTAATTGCCCTCCCCTTGGGTGTGAGTTGGACTAACTCCCTTCTAAAAACAGAATGGGCAAAAGGTAAAAAGATAATTTTGCATCAGAAAAATCTAGCAGACACTACTACAACTAAGTGCTCAAGCTTAATATCACCAGTGGTAAGTATGTGAATTTAATCTTCCCCCTGATAGGCCGCTATGGGTAGGGCACTTCACTTTTCTGACATTGTCTCAATATTCCTAATGATACAGACAGAGAAATACCGGGTAGAAGAGGGCGGGTCCCTGGCGAGGGCTCCATCTTCAAGGCTGGGAGGCCCTAATGAGAACTTCACATCCCTGTTTTCCCACCCAAAAGTTGCTTTTTGGCTCACAACACGCCCCCCACCCCCGATATCTTGTGCCTATATAAACCCCAGACCTCAGCTGGCAGAGAGATAAGTAGCTGAACATCTAGAAGAGAGAAAGCAACTGAGCATCAGAGACTAGGGATAGATGTGGCTTAACTTCAGATGGAATGACTTTGGAGAGGAGCCCAGCCAGAGGCAGCGGGGCTTCAGAGAAACATCACCTTCTTCCCACACCATCCATTTCCAGCTCCAAATCCTGCTGAGAGCCACCTTTATCACTCAATAAAACCTCTGCATTCACCATCCTTCAAGTCCATGTGACCTGATTCTTCTTGGACACCGGACAAGGACCAAGGTACCAACAGGAAAGGGTGTAAAAGGCTGCCACCTTGACTCTCCACTGAGCTGGCTAACACTTAGCCATCCGCCGATGGCAACTACTAAAAGAGCATTAATTTTGACACACCCCTAGATGTTACCATGGGGCCGGAGCCCAAAAGCGCTTGCCTCAGCGCCGGCACCCGCTCATCTGCATGCTTTCCCTCCCACAAGGGGTTTGAATGGTGGCAGCCAAGTAAGCAAGCCACATCCCTGTTGCAAGTCCCTCAAAGTGGTCCAGGGAACTATCCCATCTTATTAATATCAATTTAATCGTGAGAAAACATCAGGCAAACCCAAACAGAAAGACATTGTAAAAATTACCTGACCATCATTTCAAAAGTTTCAAGATTGTAGTGTAGAAAAGACAATTTCATTACTTTCCCTTTTAGGTTTTTAGTTGAGACAATCTCCAGAACACAAAAGTCAAATTAACAAAAGAAAAATAAGCAGATGTTTATTAGTGTGTGCTGTACCCATCGTGTGGGAAAGACTTAGTTTAAAACTATTTCTCTCTGAAGGAAGTGCTCTAGGGGCCTTGCTTAAATAGTATTTTAACAAAGAACCATAGATCATATATAGTGAGAAGACAAAGGAGAGAGCACTTCCCATCCTTTATAAGGTGGGAAAATGTGGGAAGATAGGGATTTTGTTCCCAGATTCCTCTGGTGCCTGCTGATGCCTTCTCTGGGCTAATGTGCAAGTGCTGCTCCAGTCAGAAAGGGTTAATGTTGGTTAAAGGGTTAACTATCCCCTTTCCAGTTCCCCATCCTGCTGAGAGCCACCTCCATCACTCAGTAAAGCCTCTGCATTCACCATCCTTAAGGTCCACGTGACCTGATTCTTCCTGGACACCGGATAAGAACCAGGGTACCAACAGGGAAGGGTGTAAAAGGCTGTCACCCTGACTCTCCACTGAGCTGGTTAATAGGCAGATAGAAGCTGTGGCAGGTTGCTTCACTGCGTTTTCAGTGTCTTCAACCTAACAGTCCTCAATATCTGGGGGAGCAGAGGAGGGGAATAATTAGTTTCCTTCAAGATCCTGAAAAATAAGACAAGACTGAGAAATATTACAGATCTGAGGCAACTAAGGGGACATGACAAGTAAATGCAACCTGGTATACCAGACTATATAATGCTGGAACAGAAAAAACTGTAAAACTGGTGAAATATGAATAAAGTCTATAGTTGAGTTAATCCTATAGTGCCAAAATTAATTAACTTGCACAGATGTGCAATAATTAAGATGTTAAAATTAGGAGAAGTAGGGTGAGGGGTGTACAGAAACCCTCCACAGTCTTTGTAACTCTTCTGTTAATCTAATTGATTTCAAAAGTAAAGCATTAAAAATAATAATCTCTATCACATAACCTAATACTGACCGATTACGAACATATTCTCTTTTTTCCCTCTAGATCAACCATTTCTCAGTCTTGCTTCCCTCTTTACTAACGTTAAGTTTCTGTTTTAAGTTGTCTTATTTCTCTTTTAGTTGAAATGTGAACACTAGGGAATATAAAGAGCACTGTACCATCTGAAAAATAGAAAAATCTTGGGAATTTGTGATGAGATGATACTTTCCACCTGGGCCTCTTGCAGTTGAAGGGGCACTTACCTGGGTATCTGAAGATTCAGATCTGACCCCAGCTAAAACACTAATAGGCATGTGATGATGACTGCATTATTTAACCTTTTTGAATTCAAATTTTGTATCTGAATATTCAATTATCTGTATTTAAATTTAAGGAATAGCAACTCTGTCATAGGTAATTTTAGATATCAGCTGTATTACTAAAAAAGAAGAATTTAATGTATGTGTATCAAGGTTGCTAGTATAAGTAAATATTGAAAATAAATCACATATGTGGCCGGGCGCGGTGGCGCACACCTGTAATCCCAGCACTTTGGGGGGCCGAGGCGGGCAGATCACGAGGTCAGGAGATTAAGACCATCCTGGCTAACACTGTGAAACCCCGTCTCTACTAAAAATACAAAAAATTAGCCGGGCGTGGTGGCAGTCGCCTGTAGTCCCAGCTACTCGGCAGGCTGAGGCAGGAGAATGGCATGAACCCGACAGGCGGAGGTTGCAGTGGGCCGAGATAGCGCCACTGCAGTCCGGCCTGGGCGAAAGAGCAAGACTCCATCTCAAAAAAAAAGAAAAGAAAATAAATTACATATGTATATAATAGCATAAAATAATTAGAAAACACAATTTAGAATATCATTTATAATATCAAGAGAAAAGAGTACCTAGAACAAAATGGAACATCTTCATGAATTGAATAATGATTCAATGTAATGCCAATCTGATTCTAAAAGTTATATAAAGAGGAAGAGCAAGAGCAAAGACTTGCTCAAAAATGTTTCAGTAATAACATTAGATAAATTTGTCCTGCTACATGTCCAGGATAAATCTATAGTAATTAAGGAGGCTGAGTCATAACACAAAGAAAAATAAATAGACCAAATAGAGGTCTGTGTTTATGAAAATGTTGATACGAGATAGATGCTGCATTTAGAGTAAATGCAGAACGGTAGATTCTGCAGTAATAAAAAATAAAAATGAGAAAATAAATTATCTCAATAGGCAAAGTATCATTGACACCATAGACAACAATCAACACCAGAGAAATTAAAGATGTAATATGAAAAGCAAGACATTAAGACATGTGAAAGTATAAAAAGATATTTTTATATCCTTGAATAAGGAAGCATTTTATTTAAATCAACATGAAAAGCACTAAATACACAGGAAAATATTGATCCAGTCAGCTATTGCAAGATTTTTTTTGAAATCAAACAATACGGTAAATAAAATGAAAACAGAAGCTATAAATTAGGACAAGACACTTGTTAAACATTTAGTCAAGGAAGGATTGGCATTCAGAATATATAAAGAGTATTAAAATCAATAAGAAAAAATAATCCAATAGAAAAATGATCAAATTACATAAATGAGTATTTCATATAAGCATCATAATTGAACATCTGAAAACATGCTCAGCTTCATTAGTAATGAAGAAAATGAAAACTAAAATCATGGGAGATACTATTTTTACATGCACTTCATCAAAACATCTACAATCTTATTATTGGTAAGAATCTGAAGCAAAAGGGGACACTTAAGCATAACTGGTATGAAAATGAATTGTTATAGCCCTTTAAGAAAACACTGAGACACAATATAATAGTATTGACCATTTCCATACCCTATAACCCAACAATACCATTCCCAGATGTACATGGGCACCAGCAGGCATTATAAGGCTGTTTACAGCAGTGCTGTTCAAAATAATAACAAGATAATATCGAACAGGGAAAGGGAATAGATGTTAGCTGCAATAACAATGTAGATGGACCCTAGAAACTAATGTGTAGAAAAAAATAAATCTCAGAAAAATGTATTTAGCATAATACTTACACAAGTGTGGAAAGACTGTGACATAAATGTGGCCTGAAATAACAATCATTCAACAAAACAAGGATTTATTTCTCCTTATGTGGATGTCTACGTGAGTCAAGTGACATCTCGGAATGTTTGCTCAACATGCAGTGACTCAGAAATCCCAGCTGTCTCCAAGTATGGCTTTACCTCTCAAAATGTGGTCCCCATTACTACTACAAAATGAGAAAATGCACGTAGATAATTCAGAATCTGCTCTTCTATGCTCTGGTCTGGAAGGGATACATGTCTTTTTAGTCATTTATCAAAAACAGTCAAGTGGTCCTGACTAACTGCAAGGAGGATAGCTAAATATGGGTGAACATTTGGCTGCCTAAGAAATAGCAAATAGATTTATCTCAACAGTTTTTAACAAGGTCAATACAACAACAATAATATATTGCTTAGGGCTAACAAAATATGTGATAAAATTGAAAAACATAAAGAGAGGGTAAAAACTAAGAATAACTACATTAGGGAAGAAGACAAAATGATGGGGATCAGAAAGGTGAAGATCGTGTCAGTAATGTTTTATTTTTGATTTTGTGTCACTGGATCAGGATATTTATTTTGTTGTAAGTAAGTCTAAAATAACTTACATTTAGATTTCTCACTTTCTTTTTTATGGATAAAATTTTTATAATAAAGATAAAGAATAGCCATAGTGTGATCATTTGAATTTTTGGAAAGATGGGCTTTCTTTTCTTAGAAGAAATATACAAGGAAAGTACTCACTATCACATTAAGGAATAAAATGACTCTTTAGTGAAAACCTATAAATTTCTTCTGTGTTGTAAATTTTTAATATCTTTTTCTTGACTGTGCCTCTCCCTTCTTCTCCTGAGTTATTAAACATATTAAACAGCATAAAATTAAACTTGATGTTACCCCTAAATAATGGCAAATCAGGTCTTAAGATTTATTTTGATAATCCACAAAAGTCAAGATTTGAAATATTTTATTCATGCCCTAAAAATTAGCTGGACTGAAACTACATATATAAAAGTGTCTGGAAATTCAAAGCTGCAGCCAAACCTGGCCTTCGGGAAAATCCAAAGAAAATTGCATTCTCAGAGGTTTCCCCATCGAAACCTTCATTTCAGAGCCCCAAAGCACAAAACCTGGCCTTATGACTTATCAATAACTTCCTTCTAAGTGATTCTCTTCCTTTCTTCTTATCCCATAAGCTATTTACAGATAATACTTTGGTGAAGTCAATCCCTGGTGACCTTCTGTTCCTCAGGGAAGACAAGTGTTAGTCCTCCATGGTATACTCAAGTCAGATTTTTGCACAGCCAATATAATCTTTCAGTTTTTCCTGAGGTTTTGGAACTCACTGGAATGTGACTTTCATAATAATTAGTCTGCAAAATGGAGGGAGTGAAAGAAATACACTTCATGCTACAACTCCTGTCAGAAGAAAAACCACAAGATACGAATGGAGAAAAAGTTTCTGTAGGGTTTTACCTGCCCCACTTTCTTAGCCTCTGACATTCACCCATGGTCCCAAGTGACACCACTTGCATGAATAGTGGAGATACCATGTCTAGGTGCCTCTGAGAAGATTCTAGTCTGTGTCCTGTGGGACTGAGGGATCTGCAGTTTCCTGAGTGGGTCAGTGGAGATTCCTGCAATTTCTAAAGGTATCCATCCTTCCTAATATCTGAGAAGCTATTATAATGATTTGGCCGCAATAGAAATGTAAGAATTAATTTTGGACATTCTTTCAAGAAGATGAAAACATATTATTGGAGAATTATTTTTAGGAAAAGCATAATGATCAAAGAATTTCTTCTATCATTGCCCTTCTAATTAGAGCACATAACCCTGAATTATCTACTTTTGTACAAGTAGGCATATCTCATAAATATGGTCTCTCTGGGTTTTTTTAGGTGAATATTGCATATATTTGTGAAAAAAGTAATGGTTTTAAAAATACATAATTTATATAGATAAAACAATAAATATTTTTTTTTGATGATTGGGGAAAGATACAGCATAGTTTCTTATAATAAGAAATAATCAATTTTCACAATTAATAGAAAAACTTGTGGTTTTAAGCAAGACATATTTTTCTTTGTGTATTGCCTCAAACTTATTTATTGTTGGTGGACCAGGCGTATTTTAAATTATTTCTGGCTATAGGATCTTTAATCAACACTTCTTTATGGACTATGCACTAATAAAAAAACCATCAATCAATTTGAATATTAAGGAAGAATCACTGTCAGTGGCATGTGATTCCTTCCCAACAGAGACACAAGGACTCAGCTCCAACCCCTGAGAGCCACATGGGCTCCACCCAGCAAAGGTGAGTGTGGGCTGCCCAGAGTCTTAGGAGTCCCACTCCTTCCAGCCAAAGGTGAGGGTTGCAGTATGTTGGAAAAACTCCAGTGTGTCCTAAAGTTGGCATCCTTACCCATGTGGACCTAGAGGGCACGGCATTGAGCAAAATAAGATAATTTTTGAATCTTAGTTATTGGACTTGCTCAGGATCTGTTACTCCTTTCTTCTTTTCTAATTCTCTCTTTTGGAATGCAAATGTCTATGCTATGCCTATCCCACCATTATATTTTGGAAGCACATATCGTGTTTAATTTCACATGTTCACAACTAGAGAGCAATTTGCCTCAGAATGAATCATACCTTGAGTCTCGATCATATCTAATTTAGATCATATTTAGAGGATACTTTAGAGTTAGACTTTAAAAATGATGCAGGAAAGAATTAATATTTTGAGTTACTGGGATAAAGTGTTATTTTGCATTTAAGAAGGACATAAGTTTTGGAGGGCTGTGGGCAGAATGCTATAGCTTGATTTTCTGTCTTCTCCCCAAATTCACATGTTGAAATTCTACCGTCCAGCGTAATTGTTTAAGAAGTGGGGCCTTTTTGATGTAATTAGATCATGGGGGTTGAGCCTTTCATATTCAGTTGAGCCTTCCATAATTAACACTTTCATTAAAGAAGCCCCAGAGATGTGTCTTCTTCCATATGAGCACACAACGAGAAGGCAACCAACAATCTATGAACCATAAAGCAGGCCCTCGCCAGACACAGAATCTATTGGTGCATTCATCTTGGACTTCTCAGCCTCTAGAGCTGAGAAAACAAATTTCTGTTGTTTCAAAATTACCTAGTCTAAGGCATTTTGCTGTAACAGCAGGAACAAACTAAGATGGGAAAGAAACACCTGTGATAAGAAATTTAATACCCCCACTAAGTTTTGTAGTTTTTTATGTTACTAATTTTTCTTCATTCATAAAATGGATAAAATAGAATGAAATTTTATTTGGTTATAGTATTAAAACACAGAAAGTGAGTAATTCGAATTTCAAGGTGGTATAATTATTTTTCTCTACTAATAAGAATTGTATGAAATCATTTCATTTTTATTGCAAAAATAATTACTTTTATATTTTGACACACTAAACCTATAATTTCTGAAAAGCATTCAATTTTATTACTCATAGAGTATTTTTAATGTTGAGTAACTACTATTAATACTAGATATATTTATGTATGAGTTCAATGAAAAATTTAAAAAGATGCTAAAAGCAATCTCTAATTTTTCTATCCATGAATGCTTACTTTTGACTTGAAATTGTAGGCAATGAAACTATTCTCCAATGGTTTAATTTTATAGGTTTTAGGTGAATCTACCACAGTTGAGTAAACTATTAAGGTTTTTAGAGAAATTAGAGTTCCAATATTGATAGGCCACTAACATTTTCTTCTCCAATATCATCATACACCCCTACATATACAGCCACAAAACAAACACCCACATACTTCTTTTGTTTTTTCCTTACAGACAGGGTCTCACTCTGTCACCCAGACTCTCACACAGATTGGCATGCAATCATAGTTTACTGTAACCTTGAACTTCTGGGCTTAAGGGACCCTCTTACCCCAGTCTCCTGAGCAGCTAGTACTACAGGCATGCATCACCACGCCCAGCTAATTTTTAAAATTTTTTTTGTGGAGTAGGGGTCTCGTTATGTTGCCCAGGCTGGCACTCACACAATTCTGAAAGTAAATTTTCCTTAAGAATTACTGTGTAGGAGTCTGTCTACCCTCTGTTCACAGAGTGCCTCTGGAAAGACAATGATTCTCTACTAATTATCGATTTAATTATTTACTTGAGACTGTTAGGTGAAATGCTTCCACAAGAAACTTCAGATTTTTTTGATCCAATTTATAATTATTGTTCATGAAAAACATTGCTAGACTATATATTCACTATCAATTTTATATTTAAGTTTTGCACTGTTACAATTAAAGTAACTTGTCCATAATATTATTAGGGCCAAATTATATATCATTTCAGTCTTTATATATATATTTTTTTCTTTTTAAGAAAGAGTTTTGATCTTGTTGCTCAGGCTGGAGTGCAATGGCACGATCTTGGCTCACTGCAACCTCCGCCTCCCGGGTTCAAGCAATTCTCCTGCCTCAGCCTCCTGAGTAGCTGGGATTACAGGCGTCCACCACCATGCCTGGCTAATTTTTGTACTTTTAGTAGAGACGGGATTTCACCATGTTAGCCAGATTGGACTCAAACTCCTGACCTCAGGTGATCCTCCTGCCTCAGCCTCCCAAAGTTCTGGGATTACAGGCGTGAGCCACCACACCCGGCCCCGTCTTTATATCTTGATATATGCATGATATTAAACTAAGGATAGAGTGTTCCTTTCAATGATATTTCATTAAAAGTGGGGCCTGCAAATTTTTCTGTAAGACGTCAGTTAGTATTATATGATTTGATATCCATGTATGATCTGTGTAGTATGTACTTCACTCTGCCGTTGTGGCACAAAAGTAGACATAGACAATTTGTAAATGACAGCATAGCTGTCTTCTAATAAATATGTACAGATAGTCCTTGGAATTATTTATAATGTTACAATGGGTTAATAGGGACGTCATCCCCATGGTAATTCAGGGAACACCAGTATGGTATTTATAAAACAGGCAGCTAGCTGGATTTGGCACTCAGCATTGTTTGAAAACCCTTGCACTAAAGTTAAAGTTTCACAGAAACAAAGATGTTTTGTTATGCTTTTCCATAAGCCCTTTGAAGCAAATATTTGCATATAATCACCCATATCTTTCTCCCACACATTTAATACAAATTTGTTTTAAATTTGCTTCTCCAGTGATTGTCATTTTTTCTCTTGTCATGCAATATCAACAAGGGAGTGGGTCTTATTTCATTCCGGAGCATTATGAACAAGCTTTGTTTTACGTATTCATAATTGGGCCATCATTCCAAGAAAAAATTTATTTGTATTGTTAAATTTTAACTGCCTTGAAGTAACAAAGTGATAAGGAAATACTAATATGAAAAAACACATAGTAGAGTTGCATTGATAATTTTAAATTATTTATGCATAAAAGAAGCAACTGCCTATTCTATATTTAGGGAAAAGACTGCAGGTTCATCATACTGAGGGAAGAAAGCCACAGGATAAATTACTAAAAACAAAGGAATTAAGTGACCATCAGCAATCTGGATGCTGATTCCAATAGTTTTTTTCTTCTAGTTAGATAACTTTTGGAAGATTCCACTGTAAAAATTTTAAATATGAAGGGGAAAAACATAAAATCATGACTTAAGTCTAATGAATGAATCCTTCCAGGTTATCTCACAATGAAATTCAAATTTTAAAAGCCGTATCCATATACTGAAGGCTTTCAATCAAAATTTTCAACTCTGTAGAGGCGAACTAGGAAATAAAACCAAAGGCAAGCGGACATTTTAAGAAAGAATCTGCCATAAAAGTTAGAGATGAAAACAAGAAATAAATGGGTATGCAACAAAATCAATACAGAAAGGGAAAAATTAAAATAAGAAATATTGTCAAGTTATGAGAAGATTTTAGAATAATAAAGCAAGATTAGGCTTTTTTTTTTTTTTTTTTTTTGAGACGGAGTCTCGCTCTGTCGCCCAGGCTGGAGTGCAATGGCGCAATCTCGGCTCACTGCAAGCTCCGCCTCCCGGGTTCACGCCATTCTCCTGCCTCAGCCTCTCTGAGTAGCTGGGACTACAGGCGCCCGCCACCACGCCCGGCTAATTTTTTTTTGTATTTTTAGTAGAGACGGGGTTTCACCGTGGTCTCGATCTCCTGACCTCGTGATCCGCCCGCCTCGGCCTCCCAAAGTGCTGGGATTACAAGCGTGAGCCACCGCGCCCGGCCCTAAGATTAGGCTATTATTAAAAATTGGGAAAGTGTAAAGAACAAAACTCTCAAAAATGAAAAAGAAAAATTAACAGAAAAAAATTAATAGAATGTTTGTGCAGGACAGCAGAACAGGAAAGAAAAATAAAATTGAGGAAATAAAAGCAAAAATAAAAAGAGATGGAAAATAGAAAATAAAATTTAAGAATATTAGAGGCCTTGTCCACAAATTCCAATAATCAGGAAATCAAAGTTCCAGAAATAAAACTGAAAAAGTTGCAAGGAGATTTTTAATGAAAAAAATTTTTAATTCTAGAAATAAAAGAAGTGGCTTTCTAGGATAAAGATGTCACCCAGGCTGGAGTGCAGTGGCGCAATCTTGGCTCACTGCAACCTCCGCCACCGGGTTCAAGCAACTCTTCTGCCTCAGCCTCCTGAGTAGCTGAGACTATAGGCAAGCACCACCATGCCCAGTTAATTTTTTGTATTTTTTAGTAGAGATGTGGTTCCATCGTGTTAGCCAGGATGGTCTCGACCTCCAGACCTCATGATCCACCTGCCTTGGCCTCCCAAAGGGCTGGGATTACAGGCATGAGCCACTGCACCCAGCCAACATCCACTATTTTTTGGAGGGAGAATAAAATGAATGGAGTTTACTGGAGAAACTTAAAGCCAAAGGCCAGCATGTCGTGTGCACGGTTCTCTATTACCTTGTTCAACAGAGGCAAAGCCAGGCTATGCATAGAAACACATAGTGGGTTTACATTCACATGGACACCGTGAGGGGAACAATGCACACTGTGGCCTGCTTGGGAAAGTATCAGGATAAACAGCTAAGGCATGCTGGGCTTAATACCTAGGTGATGCGTTGATAGGTGTAGCAAACCACCGTGGCACACGTTTACCTATGTAAAAAACCTGCACATCCTGCACATGTATCCTGGAACTTAAATTAAAATAATTTTTTTAAAAGAAACTTATTCCTTTATTGTTTACTTTTTCAAATCGAAGATACATTATTTTGAAAATTTAGAAGAAACTTAGGAGAAGAAGAAAACCCTGTAAGTTTTCTAAGCAAATGAGTTGTATTAAAGGGAAAGAGGATGAAGAATTAGGATTGAACCAGGTTTTTCAAATGTAACATTAAAAAAGAGAAGTCAATGCAACCATAACCTTAATATCATTAAAATTACTCCCTATCTCTTTTTCTATGCTCAATCAAACTCTCTAGCAAGTGTCCAGATAGAACACACACACACACACATATATATATATATATGTTTCTGAGGTACACAGTTAGAAAACTTTAGCTTACCAAAAATAATGGGGTAAGAAATTTGAGGCAGGACATGTAATGTTTACTCTGGAAGATAAGAAAAGTCATTTACAAAATTATGGAGAAGGAAAATCTCATTCTGGGTGATGCACCAGTCCACAATGAAGCAGATCACAATCTCTGAGAGACACCCCTAAGACCAAAAACTAACAGAATATCTGAGGCTTTTAGTTATCAGATAATAAATGCATGTTTTTGTCATCTGTTTGAGGTTGGACTAGTGATAAGACATAGAGCAAGCGAAGTGAACAAACATAAGACAAAAACTACACAGAGAAAACAAATCATGCATACAAAAGAAAAGGTAATGATGATTGCATACATTGCTAAATTCAATTTAGTGATAAAATGTTAAAACAGCATATTGATTTAAAGCTATGATAAAAATATTGATTGCCTCAAACAATGGCAAGAGTGTACCCATGTAGTAAGTTGTGATGACATAAGAAAGCCAAATACTTATTTCCATATTGGGAAGTCAATACATAATAACTAAATTTGAAAAATCTACAAGTAGTCATTGAACTTTATACTTGGAAAGATACAAAGTATCAATTAAACAAATGGAAAATAATTGGCCCTGTAGAAGAGTTAAGTACAGGACTTACTAGTGGAAGTTATTTTTCTCCCTGAAATAATTTGATTAAAGGATAACAAAACAAAAAGTTAAGGAAATAAATGTTAAAAAACAGATAGCAAACTCATGTTAAAAAGTGTTTCATGGTAAAATATTGGATTTTATTCCGAAAGAGTATGTATGAAACAAATCTGAGAAGTATTTCAAGTAAGCAAGAGGGAAGAATTTTCTTAAATTGTCACTAACCAGAGCAGAATCAAAAATATATAATTTTTCTGATCTTTATATTACACAATACTTGTATTTGTAACATCAAGAGGTTCTTGATTTTCATGTATTATTTTGTTAACACATATGTTTGTGTGTGTGTGTATATATAAATATATATATATATATATATATATATTTTTTTTTGAAATTTGGTCTCGCTCTGTTGCCCAGGCTGGAGTGCAGTGGGATGATCTCAGCTCACTGCAACCTCTGCCTCCCAGGTTCAAGCGATTCTCCTGCCTCAGCCTCCCAAATAGCTAGGATTACAGGTGCCTGCCACCACGCCCAACTAATTTTTTTTTATTTTTATTTTTAATAGAGACAGGGTTTCACCATGTTGGCGAGGCTGGTCTTGAACTCCTGACCTCAGGTTATCCACCCGCCTTGGCCTCCCAAAGTGCTGGGATTAGAGGTGTGAGCCACTGCGCCCAGCCTATCAAAGACATTTTTAAGAGAAATTGATTCTTTTTCAGCTGTGAGTTTGTGATTGTAAAGGATACAATGACTATTTCATAATTTGATGACATATTAAGAACTACTAACGTAAACTATAGAAGAATTACTAAATAGTCTAACTGTTGCTTTAAATTAATCATATGCAATGTTTGTCACAATGAATTTTAAACCATCCAATATTCTAGATTCAATAAATTATAGTACCAATTTTGGGTCATGCATGCATTTGTTTCTACGAACAAAATATTTCATTCCAAGAATTCCTAAATTTGAAATGACAATTTGTTAGTTTGGAAAATAAATATTTTATGACCTCCATTAATAATCAGTATAGAAATGAAAAAATAGTTTCTTTTATTATCTATACATACATATGAAAAAATACACACATTCACAGCAATTTCTGTACCAGATATTTTGATAAGGAGTTTCTGGGAAAGATTTTACTGACAGAATTATTTATGATGATAAAAGAGAACTGATTTTATCTCTTGCTCACTAGAGGTAATATCAGAATCTTGAATGCTTTGAATACTATGTAATTTGGGGATCTTTAATATTTCTTTTTCTGTTTTAGTGGATTAATTCCTAGTAAAGAGTAATTGGTGAGCAAAATGAAGGGGAATATGTTTTTAAAATTTTAAATGCTTAAGGCAACTTAAAAGAACCCTTGGATGTTTTTGTATATTTTATTCTTTTTTTTCATACATCACATTTAAAAGTAGGTAAAGTTTAGAAAGAATTGTGAATAAAATGTATTACATATAATAATCAGATTTTACATAATCTTTGAGGGAGAAAGTATTGTAGTTTATCTCAAGAATAAAGCATGCTCAAAAATCTGTCTAAACTCTAAGTGAAAGTTCTAAGTGCTTTATTTTTCATAACTATGACTGTGCTTCACTAGGGTTGCTACTTTCTAAATGTAGTTAAATCTTTGATAGAAAATCAAATGTCGTCTCTTTAAAATAGTATTTTATAAAATACCAATAGGATTTACTTAAAATTGTTATAAATTAGTATACTTTTACAACAAATCAAAATATAAAAATTATTAATATTCTTAAATTTTAAGGCTACCGGTACACAATCCTATTGTTGAAAAATGAAAAATTACAGTAGATATTTACATTTCTTTAAAATTAGAATTCACTGCTGCAATTTCTTCCAGATGACTATCTAATTCTTGTGATGTAAATAACATCATGGACAGTACTGAAACTGTAACAGTTTCAATTTTCTCCCAGCTGGACAACACCTTGCATCAACAGCTGCTCCATCTTTGCCTAGGGGCCAAGAAAGGCCTGGATTTCAAAAGAGAGACAAATTGGCTAAGAGCAATGAATTGATAATCCAGCCATTTGAATTTGGACAGTTATTCACTAACTTGTTTGGAAAAACAGGTTTGGATTCATGTTCTATCATGTAAAGTTTAATCGTTTGCTTTGAAATTATTGATCTGATAGCAATTTAATATTGAGATTTAATATTGGGTAACTAGAAAATTATGGGCTAGAATGTTTCACATGTGAATTAGGAACTAGCTAGATTTTTTAGAAGATTACCCGAGACATTTTTAAGAAGTGCATTCTCTCTCTGGACATTTATATTTCCCAAATAACTTAACATTAATTTGATAATATCACTATCAAATTATAACATCATTATCAAGTATTAACACTTATATCAAACAGATAGAGCTTTGGTGTGGACCATAATGATGGCTAGGGCTAAGGAGACGTGGACATTTGGAGTGACATAAGGGAAGCCTGACAGGCCAGACTGATGAGGGTCTCAGTGAAATCTGAAAACAAAGAAAGGAACTTTAAATTTCAGTTTAACACCTTCCCAACTGATCTATTTCAGAATAACTCAGTTAAATCTATATGCCCTTCCCCTCTCCATTTCACCTCCATAATGTCCAGGACCCATGGCAGTAAGTATTCATTTCTTCTGCTAGTGCCCCCAAAATAGTTGAAAGTCTGTGAAAACAGAGGTGGGGTCGGAAGAAAGCAGCTTTGGTTTCTGCATCTTTAAAATGGGAATATTCCAAATGACTCTATGGTGTTAGAAGTCCAAGAATTGATTACTCTAATGGGAGGAATGGTCAGGTTCCATTTCTTCATCGGGTTTTGGTTACAAATTTGCAACATTTTTATAGTTATGAATCAATATTAATAAAGACAACAAGTACATATTGAGTCTATAATTTATGTAGAATACATGTTTCTCCTTATTTAGGAGAGATGGCACAGGGTAGTCAGAAAATAAGCGAGTAAATGAAAAATAGTAGTGTTAGGTACTTAGGCTGACATTAGTAGCTGGGAAGAGGTAAAAGAAAGAACAGAAGGGCTGTCACTAAGACAGGCCCTGGCCCACGTTAAGTTCAGCACCAAGACCGCCCAAACTCCACCCTAATGGATGGAGTTTGTGGTAATGTCTGTGGCCAGCACATCCTGGAGAAAGAAAAGCTGAGGCACAGATAAAAATCCCCTACAGTGGCACATGCCCAGTCCATCTAGGCCATAACACTGGGTAACTCCATCCTCATTACAAAGTCATTTAATAAAATTTACATGTGGTTTTCAATCCCTGAGTAGACTTTTATTAACAAATTATGAGTAAAAATGCGCACAGTTTAATTTCAGTTATATAACATAAACTGCCAATCAAATGACATCATCCTGTCACTCAAACACAGCCCAAGCTTCAACTCCTCCCCCAAGAACCCCATAAAAGTATTAACACCCTGAGCTCTATAAAGAGGAGCTGATTTCACTTCACAGAAATCAGCCCGCTCTCCTTCTGAGAATGTATTACTATACTTCAACAAACTTTGCTTTATGCTTGCATTTTGGTGCTAGTTTGCAATTCTTTGCTCACTATCACAGGAACAGAGATTGCTGGTCCAAAAGCTCCGGCCCCGGTAACAGTAGGACATTTTGTTCATTGACAGAAAAGAACAAGAAATGGTATATTACTTTTATTAGGGCTGCCACAACAATTTACCACAGACTCTACAGCATAAAACAACAGAAATTTATTATTTTACCATTCTGAAGGCCAGAAGTCTGGAATCAAGGTTGGGCCAAGGCCAAGTTCTCTCCAGAGGCTCTATGGGAGAACGCTTCCTTGACTCTTGCAGCTTCTGGTGGTTCCAGGTCTTCCTTAGATTGTGACTGCATAACTCCAATTTCTGTCTCCATCTTCTCATGGATTTCTTCTCTTCTCTGTGTTTGTCTAATAAGGATACTTGTCATTGCATTTAGGGATCACCAGGATAAAGCAGAATGATCTCATCTCTAGATTCTTAGCTTAATTTCATTTATAAAGACTTTTTTTTTCTGAAATGAATTCACATTCACATTGGGGATTAGAATATAAAAATATGTTTTTGGGTGCCACCATTTAGCTCGCTACAAAAAGGCACTACAAAAGGCATGTCATCTATGAGAGAGGAGAACATAGCTGAGAGAACAATTTCCAAAAGGGTGTTCAGGGAGAGTGTGAAAGAATCAAAATATAATTATTGATATTAAAGCATTTTATCATCATAAGAAAGAATAGTCCAGGCTATGAGCTTGGGCAAGTTTCTCAAATGCTATAAAATAATATTCAGGGCTTTCAACTGGAAGCGTGGCTGGGTGTTGGAGACATATTTAGTATGGAAATACGTTCATATCATAGTTAAGCACAGGGTGAATTTGGTGATTTAGGCTGGGCTATTTCAGGTAGGACATGCAGGCATTTAAGAGTACATCATTAGAATTCTCCGTGAGAGAGAGAATCCAGTGAAGGCACGTGAATCCCCTTTCCAGAGCAGATAAAGGTGCAAGGATGAATGAGAATAAACTTTAATTTCTATCGAGTTTATATCCAAGATATTAATTATATCTATTATGGGAAGTCAAAAAAAGAAGTTCTCAAATTCTCTTTAAAAAGATACTGCACTTCACAAGCATCTCATGGCATCCTCTACCGACTATCTCCGCGAGCAGTGGGGAAGCGGGTGGTTCTCAAAGACTGGATGCTAATGATGTTCTTACAGCTCCATTCCACTTTTCTAAAAATATGTCAGATGAGTTATTTTCTTTCAGCTAGCTTTTTTATTATTTTCACTCCCATTGTTTTAAGTTTTGTATCACATCCACAGTCATATTTGATAGTTTGTATTTTAAAGTTTGAATATATTTGTGAGGAGTTAACTGACACACTCTAATGATGATGTTAGAACACGATTCCTCTTTATCTGGGGTTATTTCTCATCCTTATTGCTACATGTTGACCAAGGCATGAGTTACTTCAGAATCACTTGTATGAGACATTGGGATTTGCTGATTTAGGCGTCTTAGTTCCCAAAGAAGAAGAGCTGTCACCAGGGGACACAAAAAGTGCCCACAGAACTGGAAGTTGACACTGCCACATGGACAATTTGTGCTTTTGTGCCACTAAACGAAAAGGAAAATAAAGGAGATGACTGAATTAATTGTAACATTTGATTCTGACTATTAGAGGGGTGGGAATTAGTTTACTATCACACACTGAGATTATATATGAATTTGCTCTGGACTGAGGATTCACTGGGGCACAAGTAGCAAGTAGTAATTTCATGTCTAGTAAAATAGGTCACAAACACATGCAGGTGTGATTACTGATACTTTAGACTCTCTAATAATTGAAGTCTGGTTCTCAATGATTTACCTGTTAGGTGAATTGTGGGTAAAGGCAAAAAGAATATGGAATAGGTAGCAGAAGAATGAAATGACAAATTTCAAAATTTGACCATTTGACCAGATTTTGCAAAAGGTATGAGTGAATGAGGACTGGAAAAGTTAGATGTCTTTACAAGCACTTTTTTTCTTGTTCCTATTACTCTACCATCTAAAGTGCTTATATTAATAGTGGTTAAACATATTTATAGTTACTATTAAATATCATTTAATGGCAGAGTTTGAAAGAGGTTTGTGGCTAAATTAAAAAAAAAAAATTCCTCCAGGATGGGTAAAGTGTGATATGGGAGTGTTTGCATTTTTTTTTTGTAGCAATCAGTCTTTAGTTATGTAAATAGTACTTATACCATATTAGGTGGCTGCAATACATTGCTATTGTCTTTATTAGGAACCTTGAATATGAGTAAAATTTGTGTGTGGATTCATACCTGACAAGCTGTGCTGAGTTTTCTCTTACTATCCCAGCATGACTATCAGACCCTCCTTAGTTTCTTACGCATCATAGAGAAGAATCTAAGAGGTACATTTCCCAGAATCTTGTCCTTGTATGGATCTGGGTTAGAGTTTTCCAATGCAGTCACTTCCTCAAGATTTGGGAGGCAGAAGGGGAGAGGACATTTTTTTCTGAATGCAGATTCATAGCCAGATGAGTAGATAGATGTGATGACACCTTGAGAACCACCCTAATATCCTGCTCATGGAGATGACTAGAAGAGGATGCTCCAATGCTGGTGAAATAAAGCATCTTTTTAAAGAGACTTTGAGAACTTTTTTCACATTCCTATACTAGATATAATTAACATATAGGATATAAACTCCAGAGCAATTAAAATTTATTCTAATCATTTTTGTGTCTTTACACAAACTATTTTAAAATATTAAAGATGTGGACATAGCCTATTTTGCATATATATTAGCTACATCCAATCTGGTCCTTAATATTGTCATGCTTAATAAAATCATCACTTTTAACATTTTACAAATGTGAAGAAGATATAGAAATTTGAATACATTAAACTGTATGCTCTGAACAGACATAGACTTTGGATGAATAAGTAGGTAATTTTATTGTTTATAGACAATAGCAATATGAAGGATCTTTTTTGTCTTTATTATTATTTTTGGCTTAAATATTTGTTTTCTTGTTTATACTAACCTACCTTAAAACTTCTGAAACAAGTAATATAACAGAATCTCATTTAAACATAGGTAACTTGAGTCTGGACATTTTATTTTATTCTTTATTCTGTGTTGTTCTCCTCTGTCTTTGTTAAAATCTCTGGAGCCTGAATGTATGACTTGGCTTCTTTATGAATACAAATATTTAGCATATCTATGGCAGTCTTTCTAGTCCTGTATTTAGAGAGAACTACCTCACTCTGGATAGAGATGGTGTCTTTTAACCCCATAAAGTTATTTCCAATTGGCAGGTAATAGTGAACTGGGTTTAAGCTCATCTAAAGAACATCTGCTTCAGATCGTTTTAATTTATCATGAAGACACAACTATTCTATGTTATCCAAATAAAATCTCTGTGCAAGCCAGAAATAAAGACTCAAATAGAACGATTTTCTACTTAACAAGTCAACAATATTTGCACTCAAACTCAGCCTTTTATAAGTTAGACCTCTGTGTTCAACTCTCTATTTGGTATGACTGTATGCTTGTCCTTGTAGAACCTGATTGCATTGTAAAAATAAATCTGTTAATTGGAAGGTTCAAGAGGGGCTTCAGAAGGATTAATCACCATCTTTCCCCTGAAACATTGTTTTTTGTCCAAATCTAAATAAGCATTATTTGAGGTCATTAACCAGAAAGTCTTTTTTGGAAATGGACTAACGTGATTTGTTTCCATTTTTTTATTCTTTATATTCTATCTAGCTCCTGTTGGTTGAAAAAAGTGGCATATGATTGCAGATGAGTGTTTTTCTACTGTCTTACTTTTTTTTTTTTTTTTTTTACTATTCTGGGAAATGTTAAAAGAATAATTTCAAATAGTGAGAATTAATTAGGGGTCTTAGAGCAAATAATATTTCACTGCAATAGCTTAGTTCATATTAGTGGCAAGAGAATGCTTTCGAAAAAATTATACACTAATCAATCTGTACTCTAACTCATTTTAGTCATTGTAATTAATGAATTAAGTCAGGTAATTAAATTAATTACTTACTCTATTTTTTCTATGACCCTTTACCTTCTACTGTTCTTTAATGAGGTTTCTATTCTAGTATACCTTTTCATGAGTATATATGTAAAACAGATATATATTAAGTTTTCTATTATTGATGTATTAGCCAGGGTTCACCAGGGAGACAAAAACAACAATAGGATATGTGTGTGGGAGACAATTGGTCTGGGACACACACACATACATACATATGGAGAGAAAGAAAGAGGAAGATTTGTTTTAAAAAAATTAACTCATGTAATTTTGTGGGCTGGCAAGACTGAAAATTGCAGAACAAGCCAGAGGGCTAGAGCTCCAGGGGAGACATTGTAGCTTGAATCAAAAGGCAGGCTGCTGACAGAATTCCCTCTTCCTGGGGCAAGCTCAGTCTTTTTCTCTTAAGATATTCAACAGCATGGTACTGGTACCAAAACAGAGATAGATCAATGGAACAGAACAGAGCCCTCAGAAATAATGCTGCATATCTACAATTATCTGATCTTTGACAAACCTGACAAAAACAAGCAATGGGAAAAGGATTCCCTGTTTAATAAATGGTGCTGGGAAAACTGGCTAGCCATATGTAGAAAGCTGAAACTGGATCCCTTCCTTACACCTTATACAAAAATTAATTCAAGATGGATTAGAGACTTACATGTTAGACTTAAACCATAAAAACCCTAGAAGAAAACCTAGGCAATACCATTCAGGACATAGGAATGGGCAAGGACTTCATGTCTAAAACACCAAAAGCAATGGCAACAAAAGCCAAAATTGACAAATGGGATCTAATTAAACTAAAGAGCTTCTGCACAGCAAATGAAACTACCATCAGGGTGAACAGGCAACCTACAAAATGGGAGAAAATTTTCACAACCTACTCATCGGACAAAGGGCTAATATCCAGAATCTACAATGAACTCAAACAAATTTACAAGAAAAAAACAAACAACCCCATCAAAAAGTGGGCGAAGGACATGAACAGACACTTCTCAAAAGAAGACATTTATGCAGCCAAAAAACACATGAAAAAATGCTCATCATCACTGGCCATCAGAGAAATGCAAATCAAAACCACAATGAGATACCATCTCACACCAGTTAGAATGGCCATCATTAAAAAGTCAGAAAACAACAGGTGCTGGAGAGGATGTGGAGAAATAGGAACACTTTTACACTGTTGGTGGGACTGTAAACTAGTTCAACCATTGTGGAAGTCAGTGTGGTGATTCCTCAGGGATCTAGAACTAGAAATACCATTTGACCCAGCCATCCCATTACTGGGTATATACCCAAAGGACTATAAATCATGCTGCTATAAAGACACATGCACACGTATGTTTATTGCGGCACTATTCACAATAGCAAAGACTTGGAACCAACCCAAATGTCCAACAATGATAGACTGGATTAAGAAAATGTGGCACATATACACCATGGAATACTATGCAGCCATAAAAAATGATGAGTTCATGTCCTTTGTAGGGACATGGATGAAACTGGAAACCATCATTCTCAGTAAACTATCACAAGGACAAAGAACCAAACACCGCATGTTCTCACTCATAGGTGGGAATTGAACAATGAGAACACATGGACACAGGAAGGGGAACATCACACTCCAGGGACTGTTGTGGGGTGGGGGGAGGGGGGAGGGACAGCATTAGGAGATATACCTAATGTTAAATGACGAGTTGATGGGTGTAGCACACCAACATGGCACATGTATACATATGTAACAAACCTGCACATTGTGCACATGTACCCTAAAACTTAAAGTATAAAAAAAAAAAGATATTCAACTCATTGGATGAGGCTCACCTGATATGGTTTGGATTTGTGTTCCTGTCCAAATCTCATGTTGAATTGTAATCCCCAATGTTGGAGGAGGGACCTGGTGGGAGGTGATTGAATCATGGGGGTGGATTTCCCCCTTGCTTATTCTCATGATAGTGAGTGAGTTCTCACGAGATCTGGTTGTTTAAAAGTGTGTGACACATTCCCCTTCACTGTCTTCCTCCTTCTCTGACCACATAAGATGTGCTTGCTTCTTTTTTGCCTTCCACCATGATTGTAAGTTTCCTGAGGCCACTCAGCCATGCTTCCTTTTTCCTTTATAAATTGCCCAGTCTCAGGTAGTTCTTTACAGAAATTCGGGAATGGACTAATACACCCACATTACTGAGATTAATCTGTTTACTTAAATTCTATTGATTTAAATGTTAATCACATCCTAAAAGTACGTTCACGGCAAAATCCAGGCTGATATTTGGCCAAATATCTATGTACTGTGGATTGGCCAAGTTGATACATAATATTAACCATGATATTAATTTGTATTTATTCTAGAAATATTTAAATATATACATATTTATAGTTAACATTTTAAGAAATTGGTAATGCATATTAGCTGTAGAAGATTTTCACAAATTTAAAATATATAAATTTTAAAAAATGAAAGAATTCTGACATGTCACTAATATCCAGAAACAAACTGATTTTAGTGTGTGACCCCTTGCTTACTTACATACATACATACGGCCACATAGAATAAGAAAGGAAATAATATAAGTTAAATAACAGGTACAGAAATTTCGATTTTCAGGAAATCTTTGGAAAAGTTGCATATCTGAATTGCGTGTGTGTATTTTAGTTTGATGTCTTAGTTTGATGACTTTCCAGGGTGTCTCAAAAAACCTGAGAAGTTACTTGAACTGGTCCAATGGCGTTTGTGGTGATGATGGTTTCCTCAGAAAAAAACACCCTTCAGCATTGAAAAAGGTAAAAATGACATTCATCAAGCAGTGTAACAAAGGAATTTGGTCCGTAGTAGAAGTTGTAAAAGGAGAATAGGTAAATTTTCTTTTTAATGGAAATCCCAAGAAATAAAGGTGCATTTGCCTTGGGCCATACAAAAGTGACAGCTATCACTAGGGCATCTGTGGCAGCGGTTAAGTGTTTATCTGGGCAGTCTTGAGCTCCTGCATATTTTTTTTTTGAAATGCTGAGTCCTTCCTCGTGTTCTCAGTCATGCCCAGAAACAAAGATTAATCACCATGGTAACCATGATGGAGCTGCGTATTTAGATAGATAAATATATAATTTGATAGATAAACAGACTAGTAATAGAAATTTGCATTTAGATATTTGAAAAGGAATTCAAAAGGATTGTGAACAAAGGCACTGGTCCTGTATTCCCAAACACTTTAATTTTAAAGGAGTTTAAAATTTCCACTGGGCCCATTATTTGTTTTGTGTGTGTGGGCAGGGGAGAGGAAGGAGGGTAGGGCAATATATTGAGAAACTTCTAATAAGGAAAACAAGGATCTTATAATGGATCTGTTTTGTTCACAGAATACCGAAGTCCTGGTCCTGGTACTTCTGTGTAAAATATGACAATAAGGGTTTGTAGTGGCTGGTCTAAAAACTTACACAATTGACTTAGGGCCTCGTAAGTGTGGAGAGAACTTAACGTTTTTTTGGACAAAGAGCTATGCTCATAGTTGAGAAGCATGCATGACGTGTGAGCGCATGGCTCAGTGGCACCCACATGCACAGATGAGCTTAGAAATATGGCATGATTCAGAAGGATGAGGAGGCATACAGTGAATCCAGTTAGGCCATACCAATTGTGATAATTCTAGAGTTGCGATTGTATATCACCAGGATAGTGGGAGTGCAGCTTGAAGAAGCCATTTTAGGCTCTATGACTAGGCATGAAAAATTGTTTTCAAAGGTTGGATTTATATAAAAGTTACAATTATGAGCCTGGGTCTTGGTTTTTGGTACTAGAAGATTCCCTTTAATATATAAAGAGTGAATTTCTGAAATAAGTTTCTCAATGCCAGTTTGCACCTTGGTTAACCTAGAGATGATGGGTGATAATAGCTGGAGTAGGGGAATAGGATGCATATGTTTCATGGAGTGGTAGGAAAAGGGAAAACACAGGGTAATTTAACCAAATTGTGCACCTGCAACCATGGTGCCTCATGGTAAAATAGGAAGAACAAATAATTTAAACTAGTTATTTTGGGAATGGAAAACGTATTGTTAATAATTAGGTTAGACAATGGGTGTTAATGGGGATGTTTGGGCACACTCATTAAGGCAATTTTTGCATGCATCAGCTGGCATGCTCATGAAATGGGAGAGCATGTTTCATGGAATTACTCAAGGCTTTGGTTCTGTGTCATATTGGACCTAGTAGCGCTATCAGGACTGTGAGGAATGATGACTTCCCAGGCATTTATCACCTAGTGAATTGTTTCTTTAGTTACATCTACATAGGCCTCATCTTTAACAAAATTGTAAATTTCTTGAGAGAAGAGGCTATGCTTAGTGCTGTATATGGCATAGCAATGTATACATTAAAGATAAAATCAAAGAAAAACTAAAGTGGGAGGGAGGATTACTCAATTTGTGATATTGAAGTTAAATGTAAATCTTCCTTTTGTTACTCTTTCCATCTTGTAGTCATTAAAAGAATATATAACAATAAAACATCAAAAGTACAGAAAGTTACCAATTTAAATCACACAGCATGCTAATTACTTTTTAAATTTCGAAATTGTCTGTTTACAAAACCCTTTGCCAGTATTTTGGTATTGGTTATAACAACGGTTTTAATTTCATCTTTACCCTCATCAATTTAACAGAAGAAAAGTAAATTAGCAAACTAGTAAAAGAGTTAAAATATTCAAGGCTGAATTTTTCACAAGCATTCCAGCCACACTTTGCAGACATTATTTTTCCCCAAATATAGCAAATAAATATATGCCAAAATACAGGAGTGAAACTTACCAGATGTCCAACAGCCTCAAGCCAGACAGATATTGGTCAAAACTTGAAAATTCACAGATGTAAGACAGTCTGTTATTCTGCTTCAAGCACTATTTTTATTCCAGTAAAGGCAGTGAAGTGTATGACATTAGATAAAAATATTTATATTTTAATTTTGTAATTCTGATTAAGTGAAGACATTCAAATTATGGTTTATAAGTATCATTTCATTAATTCTACTTGTGCCATTTTATCCATAGTTATATGGATGGAATAAAATAATTCATAGACTAAATAACAATCAAATATACATACTTTTAGTTAAATGCTATTACTTTATTTCTTTAATCAACTTTATGCTTTAAACAATGTGTTTTATAAAAATACAAGAAAACACATTAATGAGCTTTTAAAGTATAATTTATTATTTTTTTAATTAACATGTATTTAGTGCCTACTGTGCAGCAAGCATTTTGCTAAGCATTGTGCCAGGACAACAGAATCTTGGTTCTTTTCTCTCATAGAGGTTACATTCTATTAGAAAGGTGTCTCACATTTCCTGTCCCCTTGAGGGAACAGACCAATCATGCATTTTACTTCTTGTATTAATGCTTTAAAGGAAACACATAAAGACCTGAGATGAAGAATAATGGGGGTGGAAGGGGCAAGAGCTAATCTAGATGGGCTGGGGAAAGATCTCTTGATGAAGAGATGCCATTTATTCTAAGACTTAAGGAGAGAGGTGCTGCTCATGTGAGGACTGGGGAAATGGAGCATTACTGGCTGAGGAAACACCATGTGAAAGGGCCATGAAGAAGAAAAGAACTCTGTGTGTATGAAGAATTGAAAACAGTCTTTTGTGGCTAGAGCAGAGTAATGTGAAGAGACATGAGAGAGCTTGGGTAGATGGGGCCATGCAAAAAAAGCACAAGTTTATTCTAGATGAAATGAGAAACCATTGAAATATTTCAAGAAGCAGAATGCTGTGATCAGATCCACACTTTTAAGAGTGTTACTATTCTGTAAATAAGAGAATAAATGACTGGATATAAGTAAAGCAATTAATTCATTTAGAAAAGTGATAATAGCGGTGAAAGATGATTTACAGCTAAGACTAGGTGTGGCCAGTGGAGATGAAAGAAGATGAGAATAAGAACAGCAGAATATTGCATTGCTGCATTTAGAAGATGAAACTGTTAGGGACTGTTGAATGATAAGTTGGGAGGAATGTTATGAAGGGAATGGAAAATTATGGATTATTTCTTAGGTTTCAAGTTTCAGTAACTAAGAGGACTATAATGTTTTTTATTGAGATAGTAAAGATTAAACTGAAGGAGTAAGTTTAGAGAAAAATAGAATTAAGATAGAGTTTTGGGCAAGTTCATTTTGAGAGATATTTGAGGAATCCACAGGGAAATGTCAGTGCAAAATTGAATGTGCAGGCCTGCGTGTGGAAGAATGTTCTGTTCTGGACCTATATTTTTGGGAGTCATTGTTACTGTGATAATAAAATACTTTAATTCATATAAATTGATGACATCATTCAGGAAAAAAATCTTGAAAAAGCAGAGAATCAAAAAATTAGTCCAAGTGTGCAGAATATTTGTTGGTTTGATAGAGCTTTTGAATCACATTATACTGATTTTGTCCAACTAAAATTAAAAATGTAGAGAGAAGAGAAAAAATTTCAAACAGTTTATTTGAAATAACTGTTTGGTAAATAGTCTCATTTAATTTTTTCAAAGCCTATTCAAGTTATATATTGTACTTAACAGATAATAGTTGTTGAGAATAACTAACATTCATATAGATCTTACAAGCTTCAAAATGTACTTCCAAGCATTAAAAAACTGATGCATCAGGGCTTTGTAGCTCATGTCTGTAATCCCAACACTTTGGGAGGCCAAGGCAGAAGGATGACTTGAGACCAGGAGTTTGAGACCAACCTGGGTAACATAAACAGGAATAATATTTACATGGTGAAACCCCGTCTCTACTAAAAATACAAAAAAAATTAGCTGGGCGTGGTGGCGGGTGCCTGTAGTCCCAGCTACTCGGAGAGGCTGAGGCAGGAAAATGGCGTGAACCCAGGAGGCGGAGCTTGCAGTGAGCCGAGATTGCGCAACTGCACTCCAGCCTGGGCGACAGAGCGAGACTCCGTCTCAAAAAAAAAAAAAAAATATTTACATGAGTCTCTTAATAATTAATATCATCAAGTACAGTAATGTATAAAACAGTACTAATGGTTCATAGAAAAATCCAGTTTTTGTGGTGAATATGGGCATTATTCTAATAGCCAGACCCCATCTCTTTAAAAAACAATTAGCTGGGTGTAGTGTTGCATGTCTGTGGTCCCAGCTACTCAGGTGGCCCAGGAGTAATTGCTTCACGTTAAGAGTTTGAGGCTGCAGTGAGCAATGATGGTTCCACTGCACACTAGCCTGGGCAAAGAGTGAGACCCTATCTCCTAAAAACAAAACAACAACAACAAAACTCAACAACAGCAAACTTTTTCCATAAGGAAATTAAATAAATTAAACAAAAAACACTTCAGGACATCTGCCCCTGACCAATTACCCCAGTTTTCTTTGGGGAAAGAAACTTGCAGAAAGAATTGGTTACTTCTAAATGTGGGATTTCTGGAAGGAGGGTCTAAACCATGCAGCATTTCCTGAAATGTAGACCCTTGATCAAAATATAAGAGTCAGGCAGGCCAAAAACCTCTGCACAGCAAAGGGAAATTATGTGACCAACAGTATTCTTGAATGCAATAAATTTTACTGAGTATTTTGTACATGCCAGGCAATTTTCTAGCCACTTGGAATACATCAGTAAATAAATTAGATATAGGCCCTCACTTTTTGGGAACTGATATTCGAGAGGGAGAAGGCACTGAAAAATACTCATAATAAACAAATACATTATATAACATGTATAAAAGGGAATTAAGGGATAGAATAAGGTAAGAGAGATGTGAAATACCAGTGTAGAGGTGGGGCATTGTTGGAGCAGACACTGTTGAATAGAGAAGATTTGAGCAGAGAAGTGGAGGATGTGACTAGTTAGTCAAAAAGATACCTCTCAGAAGATGCTCCCACAATGAGAATGGCTCAGGCAAGTGTACCAAGGCAGATGCATGTGCAGCAAGTTTACTAACAGCAGGAAGCTAGTTTGACTATAGCAGGTGATAAAGGAAGGGGAAATGTTGTGGTCAGATAACATAAGCTTGTGGTAGATATTTGAACAAGGGTGTGAGATCTTTTGAGCTACACTTCAAAAGCATTATTTGAGTTAGTGTGTTGACTATAGACAGGAGAGGATGAGAGTAGAATCAGAAAGGCTATTACTGGTATACCAGCCCTATTCAAAGATTTATGTAGAGCTGTTTCTTTCTAGATATGCCCTGCCAGAAAACAGTTGGCTTGGACTTGGTGTGATTTTTACCAAGGTAACCAATAATTTAAACATTGGTAAACTAAATGGTCAAGTCTCAGTTTTCATCAAATCAATCAACAACATTTGGCAAGTTGATAACTACATTACCTTTGAAACAGTTCATTAACTTAGTATTTCCACCGCTTCAAAACTAATCACTCTCCTCCTTTCCTGTTCCTCTTCATATGCCAAGCTTTCAGCCTTGACATATCCAAGAAATTCCTTTCTTTTCTTACTATGCTTACTACTTGAGTAATCTTATCGTGCTCCATAGCTTAAAATACTACCTGTATGCTCAGAGTCATACAGGTAGTATTTATATGTCCCTTTTTCTAAATGGTAGATGACTATAACTACTTAGAAACATTTTATGGAGGTGTCTACTAGGCATTTCAACATTAAAATATTGATGATGGAACTCCTGATCTTTCCTTCTAAATCCTCTTCTTCTACCCCTACAAACACAATAAACACAGTAACTCCAACCTTACAATTCATGAGTCCAAAACCAAAAATAAAACTTCAGATTAATATGTGATTTATTGCACATTTAAATAACCACAAATTTTAGACACTAAACTTTGGAAATACATCCATTTTCTGTTCACGTGTAAATTAGGAGATGAGAGGAGATGAAATTCAACATAGAAACTGAAGAATCATAGCAGATTTTCTATAGAAATAGGAGAGAGGGCACAGTAGATTAATACAAATGCAGGTTGGTGGATAAATGTGGTTCCAAGAATGTATATAGTCATAATAGTATTTACTCATTTTGCATATCTAATTATTTTTTCAGAAGTAATAATGGATTTGCATTTATTTGTTTCAATTTTTTTCTTACATTCTTCAAATATTTCTATTGGAATTCACTTAAAATAAATTCTTTAAAATAAATACTATGTTATAAAAAACGTAGCTATCACAAAGTGAAATTTGGCACAAGCTTCATTCCTTTTTGTTTTATTGACTCCAGGTGAGAACAACAACAAAAAAAAAACTAGAGGTGAAAGTGTATCTATCAATTTTTTGTTGCTGCTATAAAAATTACCATAAACATATGGGCTTAAGCAAAATAAATATTATCTTAGAGTTTTTCAGGTAAGAAGCCCCAAATGGATCTCACAGGACTAAAATCAACAGGTCACTTTTTTTTTCTGCCTATTGTAATACACTAAGACATCTCAGTGAGTGGAAAATAGACACAAGGTTGAGTTTCAAAATGCTGCTACCTCTAACTGCCTGGTACAAGCATCAGTGAAGTCCTAGAGGTATGGTGAAGATGCTAAATCAAGTATTTTATTAGTCTGTTCTCAGACTGCTGTAAGGACTTACCTGAGAATGGGTAATTTACAAAGGAAAGAGGTTTAATGAACTCACAGTTCTACATGGCTGGGAAGGACTCACAATCATGGCAGAAGATGAAAGAGGAGGAAAGGCACATCTTACATGGTGGCAGGCAAGAGAATGTATGCAGGGGAATTGCCCTTTATAAAACCATCAGATTTCATGAGAGTTATTTACTATCACGAGAACAGCATGGGAAAAACCCATACCAATGATTCAGTTACCTCCCACTGGGTCCCTCCCATGACATGTGACGATTATGGGAGCTACAATTTGGGATGAGATTTGGGTGGGGACACAGCCAAACAATATCAACTATCAATATTAATTTCAGATATGCCTTAAGTGGTGACTCAAATGGTATCAATTTTTAAGATAAAATAAACTTAAAACTTTCAATAGAAATTACTTTATATGACGCAAATAAAATAGGTACTAGTATAATTACAACTAGAAAGATCTTTGGGAAAAAATATAGTTGAACTCTCCCATTGTATAAATGAAAAAGATTCAGAGGAAAAAGTGGCGTTTCCATGATTATACATCTGATTAATGATGAGTAAAGATGAGAACCAGGGCTCATTTCTATCTTTAATGTGGCGAACAGTCCTTAAATCTGGCTAAACTCAACAGCCTCCAAAAAATAAATAAAAATATGCCACACCCTCTGCTTCTAACAGTTTCTTTTCATTTATTTCGTTATTGTGAATTTTCCTATAAGATTATCTTACATCTATACATTTTTATTAAAAATAGAAAGCTTTCAAGGTACTTGCATGATCTTTATTATTTTATATAATGTGATGATGAAAATAATTGCATTTAAAACAAATTTTCTCTTTCTGAAGGAATTAAATGTTTGCTTTAGAGGTTAGATTTTTTTTTCAATTTAAGAAGCTCATTTCTAATAATCATTTGGAAAGAGGCAATTAATGGGTTTGTTTTTGAATTGCTATTTGAAACTATTTTAATTTGAATGGATTCTGGCCTCCTAGTCTGAAATGAGGCAGGGCCCAGAGATAAACATCTTAAGGTATATGAAATTGACTGTGATTATTTTAGATGGTAAGATACCTTTAAGTCTTTTTTTTTTTTTTTTTTTTTTTTTTTTTTTTTTTTTTTTTGAGACGGAGTCTCGCTCTCTCACCCAGGCTGGAGTGCAGTGGCGCGATCTCGGCTCACTGCAAGCTCCGCCTCCCGGGTTCACGCCATTCTCCTGCCTCAGCCTCTCCGAGTAGCTGGGACTACAGGCGCCCGCCACCACGCCCGGCTAATTTTTTGTATTTTTAGTAGAGACGGGGTTTCACCGTGGTCTCGATCTCCTGACCTCATGATCCACCCGCCTTGGCCTCCCAAAGTGCTGGGATTACAAGCGTGAGCCACCGCGCCCGGCTACCTTTAAGTCTTATTTCGCTTGTGCTTATGATCTCTGAATGTGTTTGAAGTTCCATTTTTGTTTTTGATAAACTCACCAATTTAAATTGACAAAGATAAAGTAATTGTATAATTTAAGTTGTTATAGTTATTGGATTAGTTCTTTCTCTATGTGAAAGCTTGACTCAGAGAACTCTGTGATGCCAAAAACATAGCAGAGGAAGACAACCAGTTATTCTGTCACTTGATAATGGCAGCTTTTTATCCTATGACCCAAGGTCAATTGCATTGTCTTTGGTGAAAGATAGAGAGCTATTGCTAAAAAAGATTTCACTGGGCAGCAATTCTGAATCTATTTCCTCTGATGAAATGTCAATAGCTTTCTAGGACAAAATGTAGTTTTTCTAGAAACGAAGGTAAAATTGGTTTGAAAATGTACTCCACAAATCAATTCCTTTCTATATAAAACATTTGAGAAAGAAAAATTAACAAGTAATCCAATATGCTGTTATGTTTCCATCTTTTTATTTTAATTCATCAAACATATTACATTTTCTCCAAAAAACCAATTAGGGAAGCATTGATGTTCTTCTAATGGTTTTAGAGTCATAAAATGTGTGGTAAAAAGTCAGCTGCTGTGAACCTGGAAATCCTTGAAAATTAACAAGAGATAAGATCTTCTGAAAGAGCAGACTCACAGAGCTATATATGTTATGAGGCATTATAGAAAATAAGAACATGAAAAATACCTATGTACTCAAAATAATACAACTTGACAGATGATAGTTTAGGATTATGGTCAAAAGTATATTTATAATATATTGAATCATCAAATTCTGCCTTCTTAATTTCTTTTGGCAATACCATTCAATTTTATGAAAGCTTTTTTTGTTCACTTTTTAAAAATGCAATACTCTTTTTTTCTCAAAATAGTAAAAATGTAACCAACCAAAACAGAAAATATAAATATTAATTTTCCTTATGAAAATGTTAAACCCCTATTATATTTTTTTGTAAGTGGTATTAGTAGCTAGTCAATTCCCTGAAAACTGTTTGCAGTGCAGATGGTCACGCACTATAAGGAATTTCCTGTGTAATCCAGTAAGTTCCTAAAGGTAGAGTTGCACTGAGATGAATATGTGAAAACTGATTTCAAACGGAAACATAGTGAGGAACAGAAGGAAAGTGAGTAAATAAAGAAAATGCAGGGAAAAAAAAAGCTACAAATAAGCCTAGATTATCCCTGTGCAGAAAGACAGATCCCAGGCACCAGGAAAAGCTCAAGTGATCATGGTCCCTAAATCAGCACAGTGGAGATGGGTGGTTAAATAGTGAGCCACTCTTTTACAGCATACACAGAGCCACCAGGATGACCCTCCTAAAATAGCAAGAGGTTTTTGGAGGATTATTTCAAGTTCCAACAGCTGGCAAGGATGATTCTTAGCTTCATGGGCTCCACCACCCCTAAATGGAAGGAGCCTTTGAAGGCCTGGCAACCTAATTTATTGCCTTGCACAAACCTGTCCTGTAAAAATTTGCAGATGTGTTGAGGCTTCTAGTACACCATAAGCTGATATGAACTAAAGGATTGGATTCATGGAAGCAAGCCCCTGGACTTGGGCAGGAGGGACCTGAGTGTCTATTCTACCTGCAGAGCCACTTGGATCTCCACTAATGTTTATATACATGAAGCTCATGGAGCAAGCTCAATTCTATCATTTGGCTAAAAGAGAAGGATTCAAATCCATAAGCAAGTGATATCCAGCCCTTCCTGGAAGGAATAACAATTTTCAAGGCCACCACCAAAGAAAAGGAGAATGTCATAAGCATCAATGTTTTGCTTACTAAAAGATGGAGGGCACAACATGGGTTGACCTAGCATCTCTGCTTCCATATAACTCGACTTACAGAACAGAATTCTGTGAATGTCCAGACCAATAGTCCTTCATCTTCTGTCTCAAGAAAATCTTTTTTCTTCTGTCAAGGTTAGTTTTTCTCCATAGTGCGGCATATTGGTATAGTTTCGTATTATCTTTGAAAACATTGGTTTCCAAACATCTGTTTTCAGAAATGAGAACCACATGGACCTCTTGTAGAAGCCAATCCCATCACCAATCTCATGTGGCTGACGCCAGTAACTTCAACTGCCTGAACTTTTTCACATCCATCCAGTAGCAAAGAACTGGGGCTGTTCTTCTAGCCAGGCAGCTGAACAGCTGTTTCTCATCCCACCTGTGTAGTGTTTATGTTTGCCTCTAGTCTTGATCTGTGGAGTAACAGTCAAGCTGATACCTCGGCCTGAGAAGGTGAAGTCATGTGGTACTTCCTCAGAAAGATCTGTGGCATGGCGCTGTTAAAGATAATGTCCAAGATGACCGATTAGAGGTTAGCAATCTAACTCTCAACCCCTAAGGCTGAAGGAGAGGAATAGAGCCAACAGGATAAGTCAATCTTGGGTGGATATGAATTTCCTTCACAGCCTGCAATGACTGTTTTTTTGTTATCCTAAGTAAATATATTCACTCCTCATCTTTATCCAAATAATGCAGGTTGCAGAAGAGACATTGACCTTAGCAAGCAAAAACAAATAAAGAGCTCAGCAAGTATAATCATTTCAAGGACAAAATGTATTATGTTTTGTCTTTTAGAGAGACTGCCTGTCTTCCCTGTGCAGTACGCTTAAGTCACAACTCATCTGATTTAAGGGAACAGAACATAGTGATGTAAAAATGTATGCCCACCTAATATGAGGGAAACTCCACTTAGCAAAGTGGGAAGTCACTATATCTAGCTATTCTTGGGTGTTAGAGTGGCTCCTCTCAGTATTAGACCTTCCAATTTACTAAGAAAATTAATATGTTATTTCTGTCTCCACTATGATAGTCTTCGGCAGTGTAGTGGTCTTTGTTCCAAAGGGAAGAATATTCTATCAGGGAACAGAAAAATGACTTCCTTGAGCTAGAAGTTGAATCTTTCACTTGGCCTTTTTCGGGTTTGAATGTCATTGAATTAACTGGCAAAAAAGGGAGTTACTGTATTTGCTAGGAAGATTGATCCTGACTTATAAGGATAAATTGGTTTGCTACTATAGAATGGAAGTAAGAAGTATTATGTCTAGAAAGCAGAAGATCCTATTCCTACTTATATACTAACATATACTAAAACTATTCTAAAATTTAAAATGTATTAAAAACTTATATATAACTTGTCATGAACCATTGAACTTAGTGATATCTGAGGCCCATATTTTGCTAATGCCCTATTAATATTACATAACTGACTTTCATTCCACTGTCAAAAAGGAATTTAAATTTCTAAATAGCCAATATTATTTTACTCTCAGTCAGTTACTATGTCTAATTTATCATATGGGGTGTTTCAAGGCATTTGGAATTTTGATCCTCTCTTTGAGACTACATCTGATAAGGGCATTCTAGAGAATACTTTGAATTTGTTATTGACACTATTTTGATAATAGTGTAACAGCAGTCTTCTTGATATCTGGATATCAAAATGAGGACCACACAGCTGATATAATATTTTATTATATAAATAAAGAATACTGAAATAACTGATTTTTAAAACTCTGCTTTAATGTTCATAATCCATTATATGGGTCAGTGAAGGCTACCTATTCGTGATTTATGAAATAGTGAGATAAGACTCCACTGAATAAAGACCAGAGGATATTGGTGAAGTTTCATATATATATCTAAAAGTACAGTGAAAGAGGCAGAGATGAGCTACACTTTTATACTCAAGGACATAATCACTGAAGTAGCTTTTACTTTTATCATGGTGAAATGTCTATACATGGACTGATGAGTAATGATTACAAGTGTCCCAGCCATTCCTAGGACCCTCCTAACTCAGTTCATTAAACGTATTTAGCTAATGAAGCTGAGGTTATAAGATCAATCACCCCATGGTCTTTATATTTTCCTAACTGCCATCACATGAAATCATTTAGAGAATTCAGACTGGAAATATATAGGCATCTTAATTAGGTCAGTCCTCTGCCATCAGAAAACAGCGTCTCTTTCAAAGCATTTTGTACAAAGGCCTTTTACAGTTTGTTTCATTATCTACCATTCAAATAGCTGATTTCTCCTAATTTAGATTTTAATATGCTGATCTGAGTACCAAACTATATCATTAATAGAAGTGTTAAGGTCACATGAACTTTTAACGGAAACAACATATTTATCTCATTTTCTTTTTTTTCTTTTTTTTTGCTTTTGGTTTGTCCTTCAGACAATGAAAAATAAGGCAGCCAAAATGATATTTAGGATTCTGAACTATGCAGATATTTTCTCAGTTATTTATGTTTCCGCTTGTTTTGATATAGAGTATTTAAACATTGGCATGTGTGTAAAGGCTATAGCTAACAGCTAGATAGCAATACAGCGAACATGAGTTTTTAAAACCACAAATTTATGCTGATGAGTAATCAACTCTTGTAATGGATACACAGGTATTCATATACCAAAAGCCCAATCCAAGTTCATCCTAAAAAAAATAAAATTTTGGGAGGCTTGGGCAAGATGGCTGAATAGGAACAGTTCCAGACTGCAGCTCCCAGCAAGACCAACACAGAAGGCAGGTGATTTCTGTATTTCCAACTGAGGTACCCAGTTAATCCCACTGGGTATTGTTAGAAAGTGGGTGCAGCCCACAGAGGGTTAGCAGAAGCATGGTGGGGTGTCACCTTGCCTGGGAAGCACAAGGGGTGGGGAAAGTCCCTCCCCTAACCAAGGGAAGCTGTGAGGGACAGTGCTAGCTGGTCCACATACTACGCTTTTCCCACAGTCTTCACAACCTGCAGACCAGGAGATTCCCTCAGGTGTCTACACCACAAGGACCCTGGCTTTCAAGCACAAAACTGAGTGGCAGTTACAGCAGACACAGAGCTAGCTGAGGGAGTTTTTTTTTGTACCCCAGTGGCACCTGGAACACCAGTGAGACAGAACCATTCACTCCCCTGGAAAGGGGGCTGAAGCCAGGGAGCCAAGAGGTCTTGCTCAGCAAATCCTATGCTCACAGAGCCCAGTAAGCTAAGATCCACTGGCTTGAAATTCTCACTGCCAGCAAAGCAGTCTGAAGTCGTCCTGGGATGCTTGAGCTTGGTGAGGGGAGGGGGGTGCACCATTACTGAGGCTTGAGTAGGTGGTTTTCCCCTCACAGTGTAAAAAACGCTGCCAGGGAGTTCAAACTGAATGGAGCCCACTGCAGCAACGTAAAGCTACTGTAGCCAGACTGCCTCTCTAGATTCTTCCTCTCTGGGCAGGGCATATCTGAAAGAAAGGTAGCAGTCCCAGTCAGGGGCTTGTAGATAAAACTGCCATCTCCCTAGGACAGAGCACCTGGGGGAAGGGGCGGCTGTGGGTGCAGTTTCAGCAGACTTAAATGTTCCCGACTGCCAGCTCTGAAGAAAGCAGAGGATCTCCAAGCACAGCAGTCAAGCTCTGCTAAAGGACAGACTGCCTCCTCAAGTGGGTCCTTGAACCCTGTGCCTTCTGATGGGGAGACACTTCCCCGCAGGAGTTGACAGACACCTCCCACAGGAGAGTTCTCACTGGCATCTGGCAGGCGCCCCTCTGGGACAAAGCTTCCAGAGGAAAGAGCAGACAGCAATTTTTGCTCTTCTTCAGCTGCTGCAGGTGATACCCAGGCAAACAAGGTCTGGAGTGGACCCCCAGCAAACTCCAGCAGACCTGCAGCAGAGGGGCCTGACTGTTAGAAGGAAAACTAAAAAACAGAAAACAATAGCAGCAACAACAACAAAAAGGATGACCACACAAAAACTCCACCTGAAGTTCACCAACAGCAAAGGCCAAAGGTAGATAAATCCATGAAGATGAGAAAAAAACAGTGCAAAAAGGCTGAAAATTCCAAAAGCCCAAATGCCTCTACTCTTCCAGAGGATCACAATTCCTCACCAGCAAGGGAAGAAAACTGGATGGAGAATGAGTTTAATGAATTGACAGAAATAGGCTTCAGAAGGTGAGTAATAACAAATTGCTCCGAGCCAAAGGAGCATGTTCTAACCCAATACAAGGGAGCTAAGAACCTTGATAAAAGGTTAGAGGAATTGCTAACTAGAATAAACAGTTTAGAGAAGACCACAAATGACCTGATGGAGCTGAAAAACACAGCATGAGAACTTCATGAAGCATATACAAATATCAATAGCTGAATAAATTAAGCAGAACAAAGGATATCAGAGATTGCAGATCAACTTAATGAAATAATGCATGAATACCAGATTAGAGAAAAAAGAATGAAAAGGAATGAATAAGTTCTCCAAGAAATATGGGACTATGTGAAAAGATCAAGCCTACGCTTGATTGGTGTACCTGAAAGTGACAGGGAGAATACAACCAAGTTGGAAAACACACTTCAGTATATTATCCAGGAGATTTCCCCAACCTAGCAAGACAGGCCAACATTCAAATTCAGGAAATACAGAGAACACCACAAAGATACTCCTTGAGAAGAACAACCTCAAGACACATAATCATCAGATTTACCAAGGTTAAAATGAAGAAAAAAGTGTTAAGGGCAGCCAGATAGAAAGGTTGGGCTACCCACAAAGGGAAGCCCATCAGGCTAACAGTGGATCTCTCTGCAGAAACCCTACAAGCCAGAGGAGAAATAACACCACACAGCGACAACCATCTGATCTTTGACAAACCTGACCAAAATAAGCAATGGGGAAAGGATTCCCTGTTTAATACATGGTGTTGGCAAAACTGGCTAGTCATATGCAGAAAACTGAAACTGGACCCCTTCCTTACACCTTATACAAAAATTAACTCAAGATGGATTAAAGACTTAAACGTTAGATGTAAAACCATAAAAACCCTAGAAGAAAACCTAGCTAATATCATTCAGGACATAGGCATGGGCAAAGATTTCATGACTAAAACATCAAAAGCAATTACAACAAAAGCCAAAATTGACAAATGGCATCTAATTAAAGAGCTTCTGCAGGGCAAAATAAATTATCAACAGAGTGAACAGGCAACCTATAGAATGGGAGAAAATTTTTGTAATCTGGCCATCTGTCAAAAGGCTAATATCCAGAATCTACAAGGAACTTAAATTTACAAGAAAAAAACAAACAACCCCATCAAAAAGTAGGCAAAGGATATGAACAGACACTTCTCAAAAGAAGACATTTATGTGGCCAATAGACATATGAAAAAAATCTCATCATCATTGGTCATTAGAGAAATGTAAATCAAAACCACAATGAGATACCATCTCACCCCAGTTAGAATGGCAATCATTAAAAAGTCAGGAAACAACAGATGCTGGAGAGAATGTGGAGAAATAGGAATGCTTTTACATTGTTGGTGGGAGTGTAAATTAGTTCAACCATTATGGAAGATGGTGTGGCAATTCCTCAAAAATCTATAACCAGAAATACTATTTGACCCAGGAATCTTATTACTGGGTATATACCCAAGGGATTATAAATCATTCTACTATAAAGACACACGCACACCTATGTTTAGTGCCACACTATTCACAATAGCAAAGACTTTGAACCAACCCAAATGCCCATCAATGTTAGACTGGATTAAGAAAATGTGGCACATACACACCATGGAATACTATGCAGCCATAAAACAGGATGAGTTCATGTCCTTTGCAGGGACATAAATGAAGCTGGAAACCATTATTCTCAGCAAACTAACACAAGAAGAGAAAACCAAGCACCTTATGTTCTCACACATAGTGGGAGTTGAACAATGAGAACATATGGGCCCAGGCAGGGGAACATCACACATTGGGGTCCGTCACGGAGTGGGGGGTAAGGAGAGGGATAGAATTAGGAGAAATACTTAATGTAAATGATGGGTTCATGGGTGCAGCAAACTACTATGCCACATGTATACCTATGTAACAAACCTGCATTTTCTGCACATGTATCCCAGAACTTGAAGTATAATAAAAAAATAAAATTTCCAGTTTAAAATGATTTTCATGTTTATAAACATGAAAAATTTTATTAAATTAATTTCACTAATTTAACATAAACATGGTTTGGAAAGTTTATAAGCATTTATTGATCTAAAACAAGCTTTTCCCTAAAAAATAATTATAAATTAAATGTGAATGCCAAAATTATATATCTATCATGTAGATTTGTTTATAAAATAAGCTGTGATTATGTAATTTATGTTTATAATATATATTTTTTTATTTCCTTAATAATGGCATAGAGAAATGAAAAGAAACTATTAATAGATTTAGATTTTTTATCCACTTGTTAGTGAAATATTAAAGTAAAATTATTTACAGATTTTTTCATGTCTATTTCTCACACTTATAGCACACATTCACACACATGTATTTATATATTTATGTCCCACTAGATTTTAGTAATAAAAATTAAACCTCAAAAATCTAAAATATTGATACCCATAATATGTTAATTTATCTTTAAAACATTGCTAGCTGGTATAATTTTTTTTATTATAGGCAGCAAGGAGGAAATGAGGAGAGACATTATAGTGTAAGGTTTAATGCCATGTAGTAATACATGACAAAGGACAGAATAGGTAGAGTTTATGAACATGGCTTGTAGAATAATACCGTTTGAATTTGATTCTTGATTCTATCACTTACCAGTCATGTAACTTTAATTTTTGCCATGTTTCTAATACCTCCTTAAGTTTTGTTGTGATATTCAAATACGTTAATATAAAAAGTATATGGGGCAGTGTCTGGTACATGGTAGCATTATATGTGTATTTTTGCATGTATTTACTTTTCATCACCATAATAATCATTGTATTATAAAATGGCTACAACCATTTTATAAAGAATTTGAACTTTATAGCTCACTAAAATTATTGGCTCTGACCATATATATATGTAAAATTAGGAAATCTATGTAGTAAAAAGAATGAATTTTTTTTTGTTTATTTTGAGTGCTTCTGATTAATTTTCACTTAGCAATTAAATTGAAAAATAAGCTACAGATTTTGGCCAAGATGTTGAATTAATTCAGGGATGACAGCTTCTTATCAGAACATGAACCTTACTGATGTAAAAAAAAACCTTAAAAATAGGTGCTAAAACGGCAGATAATAAGCAGGCAATACTGTTGTGTCCTGAGGAAAGTTACAATATGCCAATGTTGTACTTGTGGGGCAAAGTAGAAATTAATGAGTATTAATAGAGAAATTAATGAGTAATTAATAGAATCTCTGTTGGATTCTATTACCTACTCTGTGAAGATTTAGGTTTCTAATTTGTTTTCCTTTCCTTTTTCTTTTTTCTTTTCTTTTCTTTTCTTCAACTTCTTTCTTTCTTTTTCCTGTTTTTTCTTTCTTTCTTTCTTTTTCCTGTTTTTTCTTTCTTTCTTTCTTTTAAAGAGACATGGTCTTGCTATGTTGCCCGGGCTCAAATGCAATGGCTATTCACAGGAGCAATCACACTGTACTACTGCCTTGACTCCTGGCATTAAGGAATCCTCCTGCCTCAGCATCTGGAGTAGCTGGGATTATAGGTATGCACCACTGTGCCCAGCTTGCTAAAATATATCTTATCAAAAGAGAATCAACCTTTGGAGTTTTCCCTACAAAGGTCCTCTCAGATATCAGTTGCTAAAAATTCAAAAAACACAATTTCTGTGCAGTAACACAATGTAGTAAAGTGATGTTGACCAAACGAGAGCAAAACATACAAGCAGTAAATACAAGTTAGTTAAGACTCAATTTTACACACACACACATGCACATTCACTTACATATTCACAAAACACAGAAACACATATGTGTATTTTTTTTTTTTTTTTTGAGATGGAGTCTCACTCTGTCATCCAGTCTGTAGTGCAGTAGCAAGATCTCGGATCACTGCAACCTCCGCCTCCTGGGTCCAAGTGATTCTCCTGCCTCAGCCTCCCGAGTAGCTGGGATTACAGGCATGTGCCACCATGCCTGGCTAATTTTTGTATTTTTAGTAGAGACTGGGTTTCACCATGGTGGCCAGGCTGATCTCAAACCCCTGACCTCTGGTGATATGCCTGCCTCAGCCTCCCAAAGTGGTAGGATTACAGGTGTGAGCCACTGTGCCCTGCCCATATATGTATGGTTAAATATACATATGTTTAACAGTAAATATACCAAAAAATGTATATTTAACAATAAAACAATTATGTTAAACTATATATATATATATATATATATATATATATATATATATAAAATGTACGTTGACATTTATTTGGAAACTTAAGAAATAAGAACTATTTGGTTACAATAAACGGTTCAAACTTTACAATCCTAATTTAACTGAAAACATCTGGATTTGAAAGAACTTGCTTATTTCCTAGAAGAAGAATGTTTACAGTTTGATAATAGGAAAGGTGGGAAAGGAATAGAAATATTTTAAAAACTGACACAATAACCATCCTTTGTTTCCTCTGCTGATTTGGAATAACTCCCCGGGGAGAATTTGGTGCCCCTGGATGAATGTACAAAACTGTCCAGTTCCGTTCCCAAATCAATCTCTTAAATTCATCTCCCTTTATTACACTTTCATTATAATATAAAAAGTCAACGGGGGTAGCTTGGCATCGGGAAAATCTTTCCTGGATGATAACTCTAATGCTGCTTGATTTTCATCTCAGTGTAGCACAACCATCTTAAGTTTTTCTGATGTAAATTTTGCAAAGATTCAGGCAATTCTCATTATTGCTTCCATAAACTAGTTAATATTAAACTGACCCATCTCTTTTTGCCTTCACTGCCCTTGTAAGCTTGGTTCTGTTTTTAGAGCTGTTTGTACAGTTTCATAGATAATTATGGATATTTATTTTTTAAATCCTATTAGAACCTGAGCATCTTAGTATGTTTAATGGTCAATTTTATTCTTTCTCATTTTAGTCCTAAAATTATCTACAGAATATCTCTGAATATATTTTAGCTCTACCACATGTGGCTACATTTCTAAGTGCTATTTACTTCATTTGCAAATGACTTTTCTCTTTATATTGTCAATGCATGGGGTGCAAACCCATTATCAGGGCAAATGGAAGTGATATTTGGAGAGTGAAGCCTTTTATAGAACTTCATCTATTTGTTCAAATCATAGTTTCTTTTCCCACTTCATAAGAAAGCAAAACAACCAACAATGGCCTTTATGTGTATACATAGATAAGTCTCCACAATAGTTTTTTGATCTATGTTCATTTCATATGATTTACTAATTTTATTATTTTTTAAATTTTGACTACCATATTTCATCTTTTTTTGATCATTATCATCAAAAGTCACCCACTAATTAATAATGTTCACTTACTAAGCTTTGGACTATGACATGGGAGATAAATTTGTAAATATGCTATGAGTCAACCCCAAGAACCCATATGAAATTTATAACATCCAAACTGCAGAGATGTTGGACAAAATAAATTAATCCAGTGAATGGAAGAAAAGACAACCTGGTAAAACAAAAACAAATAAGATGATAGGACCAAATCTTAAACTTTCAGTAACTACAGTAAATGCAAAGGCTTAAAAGAATTAGTTGAAAGTAGAAAAGCTATAATTTGATTTAGAAATAATCCAGCATTATATTATGTCCAAAGACACATTTAAAAATAAAAGGCAGGGAAACCTCAACCATAAAATTATGGACAAAAGAAAAGAGCAGGTCAAATAAAGCAAAGAACTGAGTGTAAAAGTCATGTTTTAGTGTAATAATCTATGAAGTAATAATAGAATACACATTCAGAAAAGTATACAAATCAAAAGTAAACAGCTTTATACATTTTCAAAACAGAAGCAAGATACACAAAAAAACCCCTTCAGATGACTTTCAGACACTCTCTATTTCCAATAGCATTATGCTATTCCCGCGCATGAGCATTATTTGGGCTTCTAATGCTATAGATAAGTCTGGCCTATTTTGGGGACGTTTGTACATGGAATCACATAGTATACATCATTTTGTGCCTGGTTTTACTGTTTCAATTTTTGTCTGCAATATTTACCCAAGTGTCTTAAATATAACTGTCATTTGTTCATTCTCATAGCTCTCTTTCATGTTCCACTCTATTACCTGTCTATTGCTGTAAAATAAATTACCTTAAAACATTGGGGCTTAAGGTATCAAACAATTATTACTTACAGTTTCTGTGGGTCAGCAATCCAGGTAGAATTTAGCTATGTAAGTCTGGCTCAGGGCCTGCCTAAATATTGCAATCAAGGTATGAGCCAGGATGGCAGTTGTCTTCAAAGTGTTGAAAGAAGAAAGTCTCATTCAAGCTAACTCACATGGTTCATGCCGGATGTTGGTCAAGTCATCAGTTATTCTGTGGTCCTCTTCACAGGGCACATCACAACATGGCCTCTGGCTTCCCTCAGAGCAAGCAAGGGCGTGAAAGAGAATACCCAGGACCGACGCTACAGTTTCTTCATTACTTAACCTTAAAAGTGAAATCATTGAACTTTTTGTATATTTTATTAGTTAGAAGTGAGTGATTGGGTACAGTCCATACTGGAGAGAGGCAATTACACAGGGTGTGAGAGTCAGGAATCACATTCCACCACATTCATTGTATGTATTTCTTTCAAGGTTATACAAGAAATTGTATGTATTTCTTTCAAGGTTATACCTAAAAGTAGAATGGCTGGTTTACAGAGAAATCATATGTTTAGCTTCTTTAGATACTTCTAAACAGTTACAAATGTGGTTGCAAAAATTTAAATTCCAACCAGCAATCTATAAAGAGTTAATAATTTTATGAAACTCTAATGTCTCAACAAGTTCTTTTATTTTAGTGCTTTGTGTATCACAAAATAATCTTTATATAATCAAGACCAAGAAAACATTCTCCTTTGATGTGTTCTCTAATTTGTATTGCTTAAATTTCCTGCTTTGATCTAGATTTTATCTGAAATTTATTTCTGTGTATATTATTAATCAAAAGTCCAGGTGCATATATGCATATATGTGTGTGTGTTTGTGTGCATATATATGTGTATGTGTGGTGTGTGTGTGCATATATATATATATATTTTTTTTTTCTGTTTAGATATCCAGTTGATTCAGTGATATTTAGGAAACAACCATCCTGTCTGCATTGTATTACAGTGCAATATGTAAACTGGTGGGACTACTGCTGAAATTTATTCTGTGACAGTTTTCTAATTTTGGGCCCTGCTTCAATGCCATGTTGTTTATGTTATTATAGTTTTATACCAATTACTACTATATAGAAACATATTTTCTCTGGATTTTTTTTCTTTTTCAAGATTGCTTCGGTTATTCTTATTCTTTTGTATTTTCAAAAATATTAGCATTAGCTTGTCAATTTACCTCAAATGCTATTCTTTAATTTTCCTGATAATCTTCCCAGTAACTCTGACATTGCCTTTAAGAGAAAATTGTGTTTCTCCATTTAATTTCAGTGAGTTTTAGACTTTCTATTGCTGAATTGTACTGATCACAGGTGCTCCCCTACATTTTTCTACTTTAATGGCAACCTTTGCTGCCATTGGTTGTGATGGATTTGATCATTTTCAACCTATATAATCTGTTGTCATTTCATGAGATTTGTAGGGGAGAAAGGGTACTCATGGCTAGTGCATGTTGCATCATTTGCAAGAAGGAGAAAATCAGCCCACGATACCCACTAGCTGGCCTAGTAGTATAAGCTAGGCCTTGGCATCACTATGAGATGGTCTGGCACTTACAGCTAGATTTTGGTGTTCTTTTGTTCACCATAATCATAACACCAGATAAGGCCACACTGACCATAATGGAGAAGGGTAAAAACAGTACTGTACCCCAGTCACAGACCAAACATGAACATTGTTCAAGCCACAAAACATCAAACATCCCCTTCTCCCTGCTAATATAAATGGTTGTTGTTTCTTTACCAATTACAGCTGTGACATGACTCAGTCTTCCCTCATTCTAAATAAGACATTAAAATAAGTCTTCTCTCCTTCTAAATAAGACAATTATAGAACTACTCTCTGATAACATTCAATCTAGAGTAAAGCTTTACTCCATTAAACTCTCCCCACAATCAAATAACATTGCCCCACATCCTATAACAGGTTTGTTCTAATACCCACCTACTGCACTGCTCCATAGTTGCCTAGGGTGGGTATTCTCTCTCAATGCAATAATAAATATGCTCAGGTTATTCTACTATAGGTGTGTTCCTTGTTGTCTTTGGCTAGAGGGTATTGACTTTAACTGATAGTAAAGTCATTTATGCAAAACAATTCTATGTTGGATTCTTTCACATATATGAGAGAAAAAGTTGGTAGGAAGGAATTTGCTTTGTAGTTGACAATTTGTTTGTAATTTACCAGTTTTATTACACAACTTCATCTATTTATATCCTACAGACATTTAAAATAATATTTCCATAAAATTTTGATTGCTTTAAAAGTTTAAAAATAAAGCAATTCTTAATGAAAATTTTTTGAATACTAGTGTACTGAATAAAGGAACAAACATTTCATTAGGTTTTGCTTATTTAATAAATCTACTTGTCTCTATCTTGCTCACATTTACAATCAGATATAAATATTCACCTTTGAATATCTGCCATTTCATGTCACTAGAAGAGATTATTTTTTTTAAAAAACCAGGTAAATGCAAACAGTAAATGGCAAATAAAATGCACTATCTTTATAAAGCTGCTTTATGGCATTATCTAATGTATGCATACTCTCATATTAATTCACTTTATTTTCTCAACACAAACAGTTTTCATGGATTTATGTGCATTATACTATTTATGAAGTTTAATGCGATTCAACATAATAAGGGAATTTGCATTTCAACAGGGTCCCTCAGTAGGTTTTGTGCCAAGAAGCTCATATTGGTATGTAATTCATTTGCTCTTAGCAGTCTCTGGACAGGATATTTCATGGTCCAGCCTTATTACTTGGTGGCACTTAACTCTCTCAGACACTGTACATTTAAGGAATAAAAAACCAACTGTCTGTACAATAGACGGTATCTGTACATTTATCACATTCTGCTGAATTATCATATAAATTACCTTTACACTCTTTTATCACACAATGAACACAAAACTCAGTCATCCCTTTGTCCCCACAACCTGTCCAGTTTTGTCCCAATTTCCCCATTATTCTGTTTCATAAATAAAATTCTTAGAGATTGATTTTTTAAATATAAGTTAAGTATAATTTGTAACTTGAACTTTGCATTCCCAAACCACTAATGATGTCATTATTTTTAGAAAATCTTACTTGACCTCTCTGTGGATTTTCATATCATAGAGAATTCTCCTCTTTATTATGCCCCATTTTCTCCTGGTTTCCATGACCCAGCTTTTGCCTTCCTCTTTTCCTTGTGGGTGTTTTCCTTAATTCCACTCTGTCAGTTAATCCCCTTCCCCTGTCTCGCTAATGACAGACATCTTCAAAATCTGTAACGGTCTCCATTCTCTTTCCTCTTCAAACACTCCCCTGATTGACATTAATATTTCATGGCTTCAAAACCATTTTTGATGACCCCTGAATATCCAGCTCTCCTGGACATCTCTTCTGGAAACTTCAGGATCAGATATTCTACTTTCTCATTAACTATCCCACCTATCTACATTATAAGATTTTCTTAAACAAATTTACAAGAAAAAACAAACAACCCCATCAAAAAGTGGTCAAAGTATATGAACAGACACTTCTCAAAGGAAGACATTTATGCAGCCAACAGACATATGAGAAAATGCTCATCATCACTGGTCGTTAGAGAAATGCAAATCGAAACCACAATGAGATACCATCTCATGCCAATTAGAATGGCAATCATTAAAAAGTCAGAAAAGAATAGATGCTGGAGAGGATGTGGAGAAATAGGAATGCTTTTACACTGTAGGTGGGAGCGTAAATTAGTTCAACCATTGTGGAAGACAGTCTGGCAATTCCTCAAGGATCTAGAACTAGAAATACCATTTGACCCAGCAATCTCATTACTGGGTATATACCCAAAAAATTATAAATGATTCTACTATAAAGACACATGCACACATATGTTTATTGCGGCACTATTCTCAGTAGCGATGACTTCAAACCAACCCAAATGCCCATCAATGTTAGATTAGATAAAGAAAATGTGACACATATACACCATGGAATACTATGCAGCCATAAAAAAGGATGAGTCCATGTCCTTTGCAGGGACATGGATGAAGCTGGAAACCATCATTCTCAGCAAACTATCACAAGAGGAGAAAACCAAACACCCACATGTTCTCACTCATAAGTGGGAGCTGAACAATGAGAACACATGAACATAAGGAGGGAAACATCACACACCAATGCCTGTCAGGGGGCTTGGGGGGTTATGGGAAGGATAACATTAGGAGAAATACCTAATGTAGGTGATGGGTTGATGGGTGCAGCAAACCACCATGGCACATACATACCTATGTAACAAAACTGCACTTTCTGCACATGTATCCCAGAACTTAAAATATAATAATAAAAAAATTCTACAATAACAGATTTTCTAACACCCCAATAATCTGAGTTTCTCCTGAAATCTATTCTTCCCCAGTATTCTCCATCTCTATAAATGGTAACACTTTCAGAATGGAACTGTGTCTTTACTAACCATATCTATTAAGCCATCATGTCCTGCTGATTTGCACACAAAATATTTCACAAATATAACCTCTTCTTCTAGCCTCCTTCGTTACAATCCCAAGAAAACCATTAGTAGAGGTTGTAGCTAGATTGGGGCAGCAGCTCTCCACTAAACTGCCTATTGCACTCTCACAAGCTTCAGTGGATCTTTTTGCTTCTAGTCAAGAATCCACTTTTCTCTTTCTTCTTTCTAGAAAAAAACACTGGAATTTCAAATTGTGCAATTTTAATTGGCTTAATGCCAAGGTCATTTAAAGAGGGAAGTACATAGCAAAAGCTAAGTGTATCACACTCCCATAGGGTAGGGATTTTTGGATAGGTGAATGAGACAAAAGTATCTCCCACTCATATCCAAATACCATCATTTAAGGGTTACAGTTTCAACATACTAAGTTGGAAGGGAAGGACACAAATGTGCAGTCCATGATGCCTTTCTTCTCTGATGAAATTTTATTGAAATGACAGAATATATAACAAACAAATAAATAATTTCATGGCAGGATGAGGAGGCCTGCGAAGAAGTATGTCATAACAGAATAGGAACATTAAAATATTTCTGGAAGTTATAAAGTAGATGACATTTGATTAATGGGAAGACATAACAGGGCTGAGGGAATCAGAAATCAGTATAGGTAACTTAGCAAACATCTAAAAGTGTATTTTTCTCAGAAACACAGAAAACATTTTCCTAAGATCAGAAATAGGAAAAGTTGTAGTTAAGGGTCAGTTAGTTGAAATTAGAGAAATGATTAGTAATAGAAATATCAAATAATCACCCATCCTTAGGTGGTAGTTTGAATGGCTGCAACGTTTTTCCCTAGAATAAAACTATTAAAAAGAAAAAACAGCTTTAGCTAAAAAAGTTCTGAGGGCGGCTAGGCACGGTGGCTCACACTCGTAATCCCAGCACTTTGGGAGCCCGAGGCGGGTGGATCACGAGATCAGGAGATCGAGACCATCCTGGCTAACGCGGTGAAACCCCATGTCTACTAAAAATACAATAAATTAGCCAGAAGTGGTGGGGGGCGCCTGTAGTCCCAGCTACTTTGGAGGCAGAAGCAGGAGAATGGCATGAACCCAGGAGGCGGAGCTTGCTGTGAGCTGAGATCGCGCCACTGCACTCCAGCCTGGGCGACAGAGTGAGACTGTTTCAAAAAAAAAAAAAAAAAAAAAAAAATCTCTGGGGTCATTTTGCTGTAGGGAGATTCCAGTATGGGCATATTTTCATGAGAGAAAGATGTAGAGCAATGCCAAGTAAGATGTCATGAAATACCACGGTGGACAGTGATTTTCTAAACCCAGAAGCCAACCTCTTTATAGATAGAAAAACATAGAGCCTAGCTGTGAATCAATGTGACTAGGAATCCTATGGTCATCATTTATATTTATTGTGGAGGAAAAGTGATTTTACATGTTTGGAGAAACCAATTAAAGCAACAGATATTGAACAGTATTGAAATTAGTTTATAAATATAAACAAGTAGTCTAAATTCATCAGACTTTAGGCATCAAACAAACAAAATCCTCAAAACAAATAAACAAACAAACAAGGGAACCAACCTCTGAAGAAATAGTGCTTAAAATGATAGGGAAGAAAAATAGAGATAGATAAAAATCTATTCTATTTCTATAAATATATTTTGGAAAAAAATCACATCTATTGGAAAATAACTACCATATTAAATTAAGAAATTGAAACCAATAATTTTTAGTAGCTGTAAAAATGATTGTCAAAATATGCAAATAAATAAATAGAAAGATTAATGGTATGTTGAAAATTAGTTTGGTGATATGCAAATTCAAGGTAAGCGGTTCTTCTACACACACAAAACACTGTACCCTACCTGCTTGCATTCTATGTGAATGCAGTAGTTGCCCTGTACTTCCTAATTTAGTCTGTGATATCTAGCCACAGTTTCACCCTCTGTATTGGTAAACACATCTTCACTTTTGTTTTGGATATGCTTTCTATTTTTCTTCTGATTATTTCTGGATGGTTTGCTTACCTAAATTCAACACATTAGAACCTGACACTAATACATATGCATTTGAGTCATATTTTATATCTGATTTTTTTTTCAGAGTTTGTTTACGTCATTTGGAAATTGGTAATTTCAGGGTTGGATTATCAGGTCAACAACATCATCATCAATAACTCAAAATCTACCCACTTGCTTTCTTCTCTTCAGTGTGTCGACTCTTCCCCTACCTGTCCGTTGCTTGTGGCCACAAGATGGCTGCTTCAGCTACGTTACTCTTGTCACATTTATGACAGGAGGGAAACATGGTGGCAAGTGTGTACACTTCACTCAAGCATGCCCTTTTTATAAGGGAGAATGACTTCTCTATAAATTCCCAGGAGAATATCCTCTATTATTTCATAAGCATATGACTGCCATCACACACACAAAAATAGGATATTCTTTCTTGAAATCAGGATCTTTTCCCCACCAGTTGAAAACATTTGACTATTCTATTAATAGGAAAGTGAGTGGCAGATTCTCTTGAGGTTTGGCAAGGTTACAAAAGACCATAACATAAATCCTCGATAAAGACAAACAGAAAAACAATAAGGACATCTAGAATGTTTTCAAAAATCTTTTTTTTTTTTTTTTTTTTTTTTTTTGAGACGGAGTCTCGCTCTGTCTCCCAGGCTGGAGTGCCGTGGCGCGATATCGGCTCACTGCAGGCTCCGCCCCCCGGGGTTCACGCCATTCTCCTGCCTCAGCCTCCTGAGTAGCTGGAACTGCAGGCACCCGCCACCTTGCCCGGCTAACTTTTTGTATTTTTAGTAGAGACGGGGTTTCACCGTGTTAGCCAGGATGGTCTTGATCTCCTGACCTCGTGATCCGCCCGCCTCGGCCTCCCAAAGTGCTGGGATTACAGGCGTGAGCTACCGCGCCCAGCCCAAAAATCTTAAATATGAAGTAGAGGAATGTGGCATTGTGGCAATTAAAGGAGAAATGGAGCAAAGGAAGTACATATAAGTGTGTATGTAGGTAACTGTTTACATGCTTACACATATATGCAAACACACACATATTGTTTCTGCTATTTTGCTGTTGTTAATGGGATAATCTTGAATATGAATAAGAACCTGTTGTAATCTCTTCTTTTAATGTTAATACATGTGGTCACTGTTTCTGTTTTAGTTCCTTATCTACAAAATGATAACACACAGAATCTCTTGTAGTTTATGAAAAAACACACTCCCACAAAGCATTAGTAATCAATTTGAATTTCACAGAATGTTTTGAATAATATATGTAGGAGAATACAAACAACCTGTGCCCATAATAAATAACTTAAAATGCCCTGTTAGCCTTTTATCTTCTTCCATTGTTCCCTGGTTAGGGTTACATTATTGCTTGGTTTGCTAGAATAGTCTTAATTTACTACAGTTTTTCAGAAAAAAAAAGTAAAAGTGAATCTCCTCCTATTCTTCAGTAACTTAATTTAACATTAAATCATAATCTTACCCTACTACATGTGGGTCAAGTAACCAGGAAGGCAAGAGGGAGGAGATGGCGTGTTGATTCTCTCTTTGACCTAATTTTTTTTGGAATTTCTTTCCTTTCCTCTCTCCCTTCATGCTCAGTACTTTACAAGTATTTGCAAATCTTTATTTGTCTCTAAGCCTTAAGGTTGGCCAATGTCCAGTTTCTTCATCCCATGTTTTACCACAATAAGACTTACTAAAATATATTTCCAAAGTATGTATTTATTCCCTAGTAGGGATTCTCATACCTCTTGCTAAAATGTCACAAAATCTTTCCAAACACTAGATAGACAAGCAGACACAAATAGATAGGTAGATAGATAGATATATAGATAGATAGATAGATAGATAGATAGATAGATAGATAGATAGATAAAGTTGCAGACATTAGAAAGTAAAATGGATTATTATCAAAGTTTTCAAATTAAAAACAAAAAAGTGTAAGTGGGATTTACAATTTACTGAAGGGTTTTTTTGTTCGTTTATTTGTTTGTTTGGGACAGGGTACAAATATTTTTCTCATCATGAAGAAAGGGAAGTAGTTAGTGGTGGGGTAAATCAGACAAATATATAGGTGGTAGGGAACATAAATTGAAAGACAATCAATTCTAGCTTCTCAGTGAAAGACTATCTTCTATGTGAAAGAGGCAAAGTTTCCTGTTTATGGCAAATACATGGGCCTTATTTTGGGTTAGGCACTGTGGGATCTAAAGCATCAGCTAACTGGTAATAACCAGAATTAGAGCTGATGTCCCTGTTAAGAAAGTAGATAATAAGCTTGTAATAATATCGATACCCATAATGGTGTAATTTGTTGAATATTCTGGGTACTTTTCTTCAAGATCACCATTTTTCAAGGTCAGTCTATTGTGAGGTACACATCTAGATTCTTCCTAATAATGAATTAAATTTATATCAAACTTACAAAAAGCAGATAAATAAAATTTAACTTGTGGGCTATATCTATAACTTAAGTGAATGTAATGGTGACTATCCTCAAAATTATCAGGTGTTGGGTTATGTGTATCACCCTTTTAGGATTCTCACAGCAGACCCAAGGTGTGCAGGGTGCTAGCCTCTCAGAAGGGTCACATTGTGTAAGAATATTGCCCAACCTGCTGTACATGGTCTCACGTCTCACAGCGTTTACTTCTTTGTCAAAACCTGTGGATCTGGATCTTGGCTTACCTCTAGTTCTGATTTTTTTGTCCTCCCATTCTGTTGTTGGATCGCCATAATGAGCCTGTGTTTTTGTTGTTGTTGTTGTTAGACTTCCGTGACACCCTAATTATTCTCTCTTCTAAGTCCTATCCTGATTTGTTCTCATCCAAATCCACCCCAACTGCAGAAATAAGGAAAAAAAAATACAAGAAAAAAAAACAAAAAATAGATGACTTGATCTTTTTGGTGTAACTTTCAATATCCTTGAAAAAATTTATTTGTAATGTGTTAAATGAGAAACAAAGCCTACAGCCTTCTAGAACAAGACAAAGAACATTTCCAGCCCTCCAAATTATTTGATTGATCATTTGTGAGATTTTACCATTCCTTATTCTTATAAATAATTCTAATTTATTAATTTTCCACTTGTATTTCAACCAAATTCCAATGAAGTTCAAAGCATTTGGACACATTACTAAAGTAATAACTTATCAGATGATTTATTAAAATTATTAAACAATTATTTGTATCAGTAACTTTTACACAATATCAAAAGACACATTCTAAGAATACAAATACGCCATCAAAAAGACTATATCAAGAACAACATAGTACAATGAATTGAAAGCTTTGCTACTGAGTAAGTATTTAAATGGTAATAAAGATACACAACTCTTCTTTTGTCAGAATTACATAAGAAAACTAAACTGATTCTCCACTGACTAGATAAAATATTTTCCTTGGTAATACCTCAGAATATAAAACCAGGTTTCATTCAGGTTGCCAAAATACAGAAAATTAGACAGTGACAAAATATATAATATTTTTTCCATGATGTATTTTAGTAGTACCACTTCAAATAACCATTTTTAGTTTAGAATGCAATGTATAGTGTACCACACTCAGGCAGAAATATTTATTTAAGCATAATTCTCTAAGTTCTTACTCGTATTTGATCTGAAAATCAAAATATTGGTTGCAAGCATGTTTCATCCCCTTTATATAACCAGAAGTATCCTTATTACCTAGAAGTATTCTTGAATGCAGAGAACACGTAATAGTATTTATATGAATATTTGATATTAAGTAAGAGAAATTCATGTTTTGATTCTTAAATTTCTACCCACTATGCAATTGTGGAAAAAAAAACTTGAAAGGTGGTAGCTAAAATAAATCTCTATAGTGACCTATTCTTGTTTCATTTTCTGTCTTTCAGATGCTCTTTTACTAAAATCTATACCTAGATCTGAGATGCCTCTTTCTTGTTTCATTCCTTGTTTTTATATTTTTAGGCTTCTGGTCAAAGTTTGTCTCTTATTCTTTAAATCCTCTAAAGGATTCTTCAACGTGGAAAGTATTGGTTTACACATCTGCGAGCATTGTTAGACAGTGAGAGCTGTGAAAGCAAGTGATGTTTTATTTATTTGGGTTTTCCCCATATGCATGCTTGGGTCTGGCATTGAAGTTACCTCAATTTCAAAACATTAAAAGAAAACATATGTATTATATATTTTTGCATGCCTTAGCCATACTTCCTACATTAATATTGCTTTTAGTTCCCTCCCTAATCAAAGATATACCTTTTAATAGGTATTTTAAAGCTTTGTTAATTCTAAAAATCTTGATTTTCAGCAAATAAAACACATTTTTTTTGTTTTTTTTTTGTATTGATATAACATAATTGTACATATATTGGTGTGCATTTTATGTTTTCATACATTTATACAATGTGAAATGTTCAAAGCAGAAACATTTGGATATCCATCACCTTAAACATTTATCTTTTCCTTGCTATGGAAAGGAACATTACAATTCTTCTTTAGGTATTTTGAAATGTAAAATAAATTGTTAATTATAATTTCTCTACTGTACTATCGAATACTAGGGCTTATTCCTTCCATCTTACTGTATTTTCAAGGCCATTAACGATCTCCTCTCCATCCCCCTCAAGTCATGCTTTATGTATAAAGTAAGTCTTGGCTCACATTTCTTGGCTCACACTTTTAATGTTTCAAACTAATACATGATAACTTCATGATATTATTCACTGCTAATTTGGCTTACAGATAAAAATTCTTATTTTAGATGGATTGTTCTCCCAAAAAGTGAGAGTCACTTTATTCAGCATTCAAAAGATGTGAACATTAATAATAATAATAATAATAATAATAATAATGATTCATTTGTAAATAACACCTCACCACGAGCCAAAAATAAATTCATACTGAGTAGTTTTCTGAAGAGTTAATTTCTAAAGGGTTTTAGAAAATATTAGGTAAAGTATAAAGACATATGTCAGTGAAAAATACATTACATCATCAATCCTACATTTGTTTAAAAATTGTTGGATATATATACCTCATGCATACACAAAACAAACAGTAAAATAAACTGTTTTATTTTATTTTAAAATCTTGGTCTAGTTTCTTTAACTTGAATCACAAACATGGGCATGCCCTAATTGATTTAGTTTCTTTATGTTTTTATGTAACACATTTGATTTTCATCTTAATCATTTGGGACTGCTATAATATACAATAAGAATTACTTGGCTGAGAGCAAAAGAATAGATTTGAAGCAAAAATATATGCATAAGTATAACTGAAAATGGAAAGAATCAGTATTCAAAAACAGGATCTGTCAAACAATTCTCTGCAACGATTCCAATCAAGTGCAGTCCCCCAAATATTCCATTTAAAGTATACTTTGCTATTATAAAACACTCACATAAAATAGGAAATAGAATTCCAAGTACAGTTCACGGCATTTTTTATTCATGATAATCCTATCATTTCTCCATGCTATTTCAAATGTCATTACCATAATCCCTTAAATATTTTTGCTTTTAGCTTCTTATAATATCTTGGTACACCAGGTGAAGAATCAAACAAAGGAACATTTTCCACTTTATGATTAGATGAGAAATTGAGTTTCAAATAGATTCTCCTGATGTATTCATATATTTTTCTAGTTTTAAATTATACAAAGTATTAAACTTTCTTTTCTTTTAAAAGTGTATTTTGAATGGTAATTTTTTTTATCGTGCCTCAACATGAATTCCCTTCTAAACTAGATGACATTATTATTTCTTTATTTCAAGCTTTGATTTCTCACTTTTTTATTTGCTAAAATCCTTCATATCTGTTGATCCTTTTTACCTATTATATGAAGAACTCAGTTTTTTAATTTACCATCTTTTACCTGAATACTCTACTTCATTATTATTCCATTTTCTCTAATCTCCCAATCTTTAAATAAGCTCTGTTTTTCCTCTTTTATGTTTTCAGGATGACATAAGTACATACACTTTTGTGGCAATGCCTGGGGAAGGATTTTAGTCAATATAAATTCTTAAGGTGCAATTTCTACTATCATTAATAGTATTTAGCAGCTACCCTTGAATGAATGATCATTTCAATTTGAAAAAAATATCTAACAAAAGCACATTTAAAATTTTCTTTCATTATTGAAATATTTTTTCTACTGAGTTAGCAAGATTAGTACACAAAAATAGTTGAAGAGTTTTGACAGCTATGTAATAGAAAACATACACACATCGAATGAAGGGGTCAGGAAGATAGATGAATAAAAATATAATGTATATTTAATATATACTAAACTAGGTACCAACAATATGTCATATATAAAATGCCATCATTTGAAATAAATACATACATTTAGAAATTAAAATAATTTAGTAGAATTCAACTTTCTTCTTAAAGGCTAATATTAATATTGCCACAGCTCCTATATTTTAATATATTTGTAAAATAGATATCATAGTTCCACCAATTATTTTTTAATTTCTTAAAAATTTTACTTATTTATAAATTATAAAATAATAGACGATTATATTGAGGTACTCATCTACACTACTGATAAAATAATTAAAGATATGAGTAATTAATGCAATGGGAAAGAAATAGAAAAATGTCAAACTTGATCACTACAATGAAAAATTGTTTCCTTGAAAATACAAAAAGCATTATGAACCTTAGACAAGTCTGATGAAGCTCCAAGTAAGGAATGCATAATTTTGGAATTATAAAATTTGCATATACTCAGTAGATTTAGTAGTGTCATACACACACATACACACAACAATGCAACTGAAACACATGATAAATTTGATGATTCTTCAAGAAAATATAATTTGCTAAAATTGATTTGTGAAGTAACAGGAAATCTGAATTGTATAAAATATCATCACAGGATTAAAAGTTATTCAAAGCTACATCCCTTTTAAAATTCACTGGATCCATCTGTTATTATAAACATTGTTTTGGAGTACAGTCAAAGAGAAGATACTCCTCAAACTCTTATAAAAAAGTTAGTACAACACTGAAAGAAGTAAAAGAAAAGTACATGACTGGCATCTTCCATCTCCCTTATGAATAGAGGTGGAAAAATCTCCATCATGTTCCAGAAAATCATACCCAGCTAAGCACTTAGTTTTTTAAGGCTATTCATTATATCAACTCCACATATTATTCTCAGCAGATGACAAAAACTTTGATTAAGTTTCAAAATCTATTACTGAACACTCAGAAACCTAAAAATAGAAAAAATAGATTTGTATTCCTAGGAATATAATAAATCCACAAATATTACAGAGATAAAACTTTCCATTAATGTCAAAAAGACGAACAAGTTCTCACTGTTCACTATGTCTATTACTTAACATTTTGCTATCAGTCTTAGACTATTCTGTAAGTGAAAAATAAAGAAAAAATAAAAATGAAAAATCATAAATCCTGAAAAGGACAATACTTACTGGGATTTTTTTGAGAAGGTATTACATAACTTGAATGTAGAATAAAATAATTTGCAAAATATTACCCCTAACATTAGAGTTAAATACATTACATTAATGCGTTCTACATAAAAAGCAATTTTTCTATATAATAGCATTATTTAAATAGAAGGTTCCAGATGAAAAGAAGTAAATCATGTCCCTCATAGGAAAGTTGCTATTTGGAGAAACCCGACGTGTTTATACCTAAAAAATCTTGTAATTAGTGAAACTCTGGTTAACATTTTAAGCTTTTCTTTTTAATGAAGTAGAGCTGATTCTCATTTTTTTCCCAAAGGATAAAAATAATGAAACATTTATAAAATAAGGAATTACAGAAATGAATGCAATAAATAAAAGGCAAAAGTTAACCTCTACCACAACCCAGCTTCTGTCCTCTAAATGACTACATAACCTTCAATATTAATAGACTTTATTTCAAATTCCAAAAATAATATATAAAGAATAATAAGATAGTAAATAACTTATTTCTCAGATAAAGTTAAATATGTATGGATTTTACTGCAAAACTTTTTAAGTTAATTTTTTTAAAAAGACCATTAAAGATAACTTTGAAGTGTTTTTTGCTGTGCTCCAGTCATTGGCAGGCTTTCCTACCCTGGAGAGAAGGGTAAAGAGATGTGTAAAGTGACAGGTACTGTCTTTCCTGCTCTTTCACTTTTTGTTTTCCTAAAACAACTCTTGGAGTGATAAGAGGGTTTATATTGGGAAGCATTTTTATACTTTAATTCATATACTATTATTTAAAATTATTGCACTGAAAAATTATTATGGCAGTGAGATGCCTAAGGAAGTTTTCTTATGAAGGTAGGTATTGCCAGTAGTAACCAGAGAAGAATATGATTATTTAAAAAGATTCTAGTTTGGGGACCCAGAGGACTTACATTTTACTCCTTTAGCAAGCAAATGAAAAGCCCTATGCTAAAATATTCTTACCTTTAAGGTATGGTTCACACTGTAAATAGTAAATCTCTAAATATTCTGTTTAATTCTTTAGATTTTCTATGTTTCAGGAACTAAACTGAACTGGATATTTTTTCCATCTCAGTGCTGATTTAGTACTAATTTATTTATTTATTGTCATAGCTGAACATTATAATCACAAGGACTTCATGTCTAAAACACCAAAAGCAATAGCAACAAAAGCCAAAATTGGCAAATGGGATCTAATTAAACTCAAGAGCTTCTGCACAGCAAAAGAAACTACCATCAGAGTGAACAGGCAACCTACAGAATGGGAGAAAATTTTTGCAAACTACTCATCTGACAAAGGGCTAATATCCAGAATCTACAAAGAACTCAAACAAATTCACAAGAAAAAAACAAACAACCCCACCAAAAAGTGGGCAAAGGAGATAAACAGACACTTCTCAAAAGAAGACATTTATGCAGCCAAAAGACACATGAAAAAATGCTCATCATCACTAGCCATCAGATAAATGCAAATCAAAACCACAATGAGATACCGTCTCACATCAGTTAGAATGGTGATCATTAAAAAGTCAGGAAACGACAGGTGCTGGAGAGGATGTGGAGAAATAGGAATACTTTTACACTGTTGGTGGGACTGTAAACTAGTTCAACCATTGTGGAAGACAGTGTGGCGATTCCTCAAGGATCTAGAACTAGAAATACCGCTTGACCCAGCCATCCCATTACTGGGTATATACCCAAAGGATTATAAATCATGCTGCTATAAAGACACATGCACATGTATGTTTTTTTGTGGCACTATTTACAATAGCAAAGACTTGGAACCAACCCAAATGTCCAACAATGATAGATTGGATTAAGAAAATGTGGCACATACACACCATGGAATACTATGCAGCCATAAAAAAGAATGAGTTCATGTCTTTGGAGGGACATGGATGAAGCTGGAAACCATCATTCTCAGCAAACTATCGCAAGACAAAAAACCAAACACCGCATGTTCTCACTCATAAGTGGGAATTGAACAATGAGAACATCTGGACACAGGAAGTGGAACATCACACACTGGGGCCTGTCGTGCGGTGGGGAGAGGGGGGAGGGATAGCATTAGGATATATACTTAATGTAAATGATGAGTTAATGGGTGCAGCACACCAACATGACACATGAATACCTATTTATGAAACCTGCACATTGTGCACATGTACCCTAGAACTTAAAGTATACTAATAATAAAAAAAAAAGGAAACAGATATTGAGCCACACTTCTAGATTCATCTGGAGTAGATCTAGGCATTTTTATTTTACTAAAATGCCATTAGATAATTTAGGTGTTGCCAGATTTGAGAATTTTGAAAATTAAAATCAAATGGCTTGGTTTGGTATTTGAAATTAATGTTTACTAGATAAGAAGGCTTTCTATCCATTACCCAGTCTCAAAGGAAAGTGATTTGTGAATGAGAATTTCAGTGAGTTCAATACAAAGAGGAGATAGGAGCTGAGGTTTCTGAGAAACTCCAATTTATGTATAATTGTTAAAACAGAAAATTAACTTTATATAAGAGAGCTGCTAAGCAAAACTGAAATTAATTCCTTTGTTGAAATATTATGATGGCTGCTTTATTTTTATTATTATTTAGGTAGAGTCGCTCTGTCGCCCAGACTGGGGAGCAATGGCACAATCTCGGCTCACTGCAACCTCCGCCTCCTGGGTTGAAGCGATTCTCCTGCCTCAGCCTCCCAAAGGTAGCTGAGATTACAGGTGCCCACCACCACGCCCAGCTGATTTTTTTGTATTTTTAGTAGAGACTGGGTTTCACCATGTTGATCAGGCTGGTCTCAAACTCCCGACCCCAGGTGATCCACCCACCTTGGTCTCCCAGAGTGTTCGGATTACAGGCATGAGCCACCGCGCCCGGCATGAAGGCTGCTTTAAAATCCCTGTCAGATAGTTCCAGTATCTGGACTTATCTGGGACTTCAGATCACTTGATTGCCAGGAATTTTTTTGGTTCTTGGTATGACTAATCATTTTTTTAATGGTTTTTGTTTTGGATATTGATTAAGGAAATTTTTGATCCTATTTAAATCTTCTATTTCATCAGGCATTTTCCTATTTAGGTTTAACATGTAGATCTGAACTACATTTTTTTTTCTTTTCTTTTAGTTAATAAATAACAATTTTGTGTATTTATGGAGTACAATGTGATGCTATGATATATGAATACATTGTGGAATGAGTACATCAAGCTAATTAACATATGCAATATCTCACATATTTATCACTTCTTTATGGTAAGAACATTTGGAATCTACCCCTTTAGCAATATTGAAATATGCAATACATTAACTAGAGTCACTGTGGTGTGCAATAGATCTCCAAAATGTTTCCTCCTCTCTCACTGAAGGTTTGTACATTTGACCAACATTTCCCCTTTCCCTTCCCACCCCACTCCCAACCCTCAGAGTAGATCTAGTGATTCTTAGCTTGCTTAACCCTTGCACTGCTGTTCTGGTCTTCTTTGTCCTTCTGGATCCAGGAAGGCATCCTTTGTACTCCACAGATGCCAGCTGTTGAGGCGAAAGGCACTTCCCTGGGGCGTGCCCATGTTGCTAGTTAGGTAGCAGGGGATACTGGATTGAGAATGTTTCCTCTGGCCTGTTCATCCCACACCTGGTGCCACAAGATTCCAGGATATCTTTGCTGGTGCTGTTGGGGAAAGGAAGCACCTACCCGGACAGCCTTCTGCAAATAGATGAGATCAGGAGTTTCTGACCCTAGTCTACCTTCTGCTGTAGGGTGAAGGAAAACCGGGAGATCCTGGATCTGCTGGAGCTGAAGTACAGTCATACCAGGTCTGCTGATACCAGATGTGTTCTGGGTGGTAGATGAGTCAGTTGGCCCCACTCACTGGTGCTGTTGCTGGCACTCAGTATGGATTAATGGATGGGTCTCTCTGCCAGATCTAGGTAGAGTTTACTTTTTTTTTAGATACTTGGCCAGAGAGCAGGCTTTTCTTGTGTGGTGTGTGTGGATGGGTGGGTTGGGGGCGGGTGTATGTGTATGTGTATTTGCTATGCCTGTTAGCAGTTCTGGGTTGCAGGCCTGTCCAGTGCCCAAACTGGGATAGACGACAAATGAAAACAAAACCTACGGAATTCACTGAGACATATTTCTTCAAGGCCTGAGGACCTTAGCCAGTCCTTTCTCTTCTTTCAACTTTTCAGAACCCCTTTATGATTGTTTGTTATATTATTTCCAAAGTATTTTGTTGTATTTAGAGGTGAGAATAAGGAAAGAGCGAGTTTACATCATTTTGTCTAGGACCGGAAGTACTGAAGTTAGACACCTTTTCATCAGTGGACTTACTGACTTACTGTCCCTAATTAGATTATTAGATTCTTTTTTTTTTTTTTCTTTGAGACAGAGTTTCGCTCTTGTTGTCCAAGCTGAAGTGCAGTGGCGCGACCTCGGCTCACTGCAACCTCTGCCTCCCGGGTTCAAGCAATTCTCCTGCCTCAGCCTCCCAAGTAGCTGGGATTAGAGGCATGCGCCACCACGCCCCGCTAATTTTTGTATTTTTAGTAGAGACGGGGGTTTCGCCGTGTTAGTCAGGCTGGTCTTGAACTCCTGACCTCAGGTGATTCACCCGCCTTGGCCTCGCAAAGTGCTGAGATTACAGGCATAAGCCACCGCACCCGGCCAGATTCTTTAAGAATTATAATGGCTACAGAGAGAAAAAAAAAAATCTGCATTAATAAAATCTACACTCTTAGACACTTGTCTCTGGGTTTTGTCACTAAAATAGTAGAAGTCCATGGCCTCATCCAATTTTAACGTGTATTTATGCTTTTCTATATTTTTTCAATTCTGAATCAAGTGATTATTTCAATGTGTCCTGCCTGTCTTTTTCCATGGTTTATAGCAATTTAAATCCCAAAGATCTCTCTCTCTCTCTCTTTTTTTTCCTTTATCTGCTTTACTTTTCTCCTCTCTTGACAGATTCATTTTTATTTAATAAAACTTCTGGCTTCCATTCTATGACTTGCTGCTGACACCTATTAAATTGTGACACCACATATGAAAATGTTATTTATTTAAAACTACAAACATTCTATAATTGATTCAAACTTAAATTTCAAATAAAAACACTCAGGTGCTGTGATTTAACTATATCAAATAATTTTAAATAAGTTGGTAATTAAAATACTGGGAAAATAATTCTTAAATAACTCAGTATATGTTCACCATCATATATAACCTATACTAGTAATGATAATTAGGGTTGCCATAGCAACATAAAAGTAAAGCCAAGACTATATTCACCCAATTGAAATGATCCAGTAAAAGCATAAGAGCAAAGATATTTGAATTCACCAGTAAACTTATTCACACAAATTTCCTATTTGTCAAGATTTAAGAAACTGTAACTCAACAGAAAAGAAACTGGAAGAGATAAAGTAACTAATGATAAATTATTTAACAGGACATTTAGTAATCAAACATAAAATAAAGACTTCAGTAGCTTTCTAGTCAACTGTTCCTGGAGAACTTGTTCAAGCATTTAGAATTTTAAAAGGATTTCTCTAAAATAGACATAGTGATTGAGAATCTAGAATATATTTTAAATAATTTTATGACTATGCATACAATATTCCGTAACAATAAAATTTAGTGAGTATGCCTTAGCTAGTAATTATATATTTTTTAAGACACATACAGTATGTAAAAAAAAAACGCATGTATGGTGGCTACTGTTTACTGCCTGACAGAATGAGGTAGAAATGGTATGCTAAAAATGTGAAAACATAGATATAAGTAATCTATTATAAACTACTGAAAGGAATTCTAATCTGCAATATATTTTCTTATATTCCCTGTATCTCTTAATATAACTTATTTAGCTACTTACGGGTTTCTAGCACTGGGCAGTAGTAATAGTCTACAAAGTTCAGATAATATCTATTAGTTCTTTAGACATTGTAGTTCAGAATAATCTTAATTCCTAAAAGACTTTTTTAATGCAAAAGTTAAATGGTTTAAGTAAAATTTATTCAGAAATATTTACATTTTTATAGTACATTTGAGATAATTCTTTCATGCAATATGGAAAATCAATAACTATTTTTACCTTATAATTAAAGATATAGACATTAAACGTTTCAAGGGAATTAAAAGAAAGTAGCATTATATATTTCGTGTTAAACTAATATTAACTATTGTGTTATGGAGTCAGAAATTTGACTGTTTTAAAGAGATAGTGCATTCCTGTTGATATGAAGAAACAAATTGCTGGTTAAAATCAAATAATAAATTCCATGTTAATCATGCCATATTTGTTATTTTCGGTTTCTCTGAAACTGATCTTTATTTGACATTTTATTAAGCTTTTCCCCCTTCGAAACAAGATTCTACTCCTAAGAATAGATAACAGATGACAGGTTTATTTAAAAATATTGTAATATCTTAGATATGTTCTTTGGATAGAAATACATATTTATTAAATATGAATCAATATTAACTTCATTAAAAATTATATAAATACTAATTTTAATTCTACAAATAAAATTATCTATAGTTTCTATGACTTTGAGTTTTGAAAGTATCACTATGTAATAATAATTTAACTATGATGAAGTAACAGGTATCAAACTATCCTCCTGACTGTGAGCGAATCTAAAATCATAGAAAATACAGGAAGCACCTGTTTTCAGGATTTTGACAGTAGCAGCCCTTGTCTGTGACCTGGGGATAAGTGAGATATAAAAAGTATACTTCATAGCAGTCTAGAGGTTGCACAGAACTGGGAGACAACCAGCCAGCCAGAATGAAGACGCCTCACTGGACACTCTAGGAATTCACTTGAGACCCAAGAATGGCTCTACCTTAGAGGCTTGTAGAGCTACTCTGCTTATACTGTAAGAGCTACTCTAGAACTGCCCTAGAAAAGGCCGATGTAAGCAGCAATAGGTCAAGCTGATCTGCCAGTAAATTAACTAACAACTAGAACAAAAATCAACACGAAATTCACTTGCTCAACACTGTAGCATGCACAAATTCCTGTGTACAATAAAACATACTAGATATGTGAAGACACAGGAAAATGTGTCATAACCAAGGGAGAAATATACAGATTATGAATATGTTATAATTAACAAAAATTACTTAAAACAAACATTACTTTTGTTACGAGATGAATGTAAGTAATGGGAAGATTGAGAATCTCAGCAGAAAAGTGGAAATTATTAAGAAAAAGAATAAATTTCAACTTATATAATAAAAAACATAAGATGTAAATATCACTACAGGGATTTAACAGAAGACTGGACACTGCAGAAGAAAATGGACCTAGAAAATACATTAATAGAAATTGTTTAAATTGAGAACAATAAAGGAAATAGATTGAAAAATGAACAATACCTCTGCAGCATGTGTACAACAATATGTGTACTTTTGTAACCTATAAATAATTGAAGTCCCAGAAAGAAGAGAGAAACTGAAGCAGAAAAAAATATCTGTATAGATAATGAAAAAACTTCTCCTGATTTGATAATAGCATTAAACTAGAGACCCAAAGAGTTCAATACTTGCCAAGAAAGATAAACACAAACAAACTGCACATATGCACATCAGGGTCAACTTATTGAAAACTAAAGATAAATGATATTAGAAAGCTGCTTGCAGGGAGGTTATGGAAGAAAATTATACATAGGAGATGATTGATAAGACTGACTGCTGATTTTTCCTTCAAAGGAATACATCTCAGTATCTTTAGAACACAAATTTAGACAATGCAGCTACAGGTTAGACATCTCCTGCTCTTCACTTCTAATTTAATTTGATCTTCAGGCTCTGTTTATCATCTATGAAAGTGGTTGCTAATCTTTTTGTTTATAGACTTCTTTATGACTATGAAAGAGATTATAAACACAATAAACACACAATGTGTCAATGTCACATACATTTGCATTTAGAAATTTCCATATGTGCTATCCATGTTACAAAGAAATTATGAGTCTACAGAGGACATCTACAAAACAACCAGTGTCTGTGTTGTGCAAAAATACAAACAGACACCCTTCTTTCAGAGATACTTAATGAGAAATATGTTCTTGGAAAAATAGAATATATACAAGCAGGAGAATCAAGCAGGACATTCTTTTTATTATATTATCTTTATTATTTTGGCCCTACCAAGTTAGCAATAATAAGTAAATTCTGATCGACTGAAATGAAAAATGCACAAGATGGACTTAACAGTAGATTTCAATAGGCAAAGGAAAGAATTCATGAACTTACAGGTAGATTTATTTAGATTAAACAATTTGAATTAAAAAATGTGAAAAATAAACAGAGCCTTAGAAAACTGGAGGACCTCATTAAGTGCACTAATATATGATGATGGGAGTAACTGAAGAAGAGAAGAGAAAAAGGAACAGAAAAAATATTCAAAAAATAACGGTTAAAGTTTTCCTAATTTGATGAAAAATATTAACCTACACATTCAAGCTCAGTGAACTCCAAGTCAGATAAACTCAAAGAGGACACAGACATATCACAGTAAATATGCTGAAAAACAAAGACAAAAAATCTTTAAAGCAGCAACAGAAAAATGACTCATCATGTCTAGTAACATTAATGGCTAAATTTCATTAGAAAAAAATGACCTTGGCCGGGCACGGTGGCTTACATCTGTAATCCCAGCACTTTGGGAGGCAGAGGCGGGCGGATCACGAGGTCAGGAGTTCGAGACCATCCTGGCTAACATGGCGAAATCCCGTCTCTACTAAAAATACAAAAAAATAAGCTGGGTGCAGTGGCAGGCGCCTGTAGTCCCAGCTACTCGGGAGGCTGAGGCAGGAGAATGGTGTGAACCTGGGAGGTGGAGCTTGCAGTGAGCCAAGATCGTGCCACTGCACTCTAGCCTGGGCGACAGAACAAAAAAAAAAAAAAAAGAAAAGAAAAAAAGAGAAAAATGACCCAGAAGGAATGGGACGACCTATTCAAGGTGCTAGGAACAACAATAAAAACCCAACAAGCCAATATCAAGAAATGTATATACATCAAAAGTATCTTGTAATAATAAGATTTATATTAATACATTACGATATAAACAAAAAATAGAACTTTCTGCTAGCAAACTTGTATTATAATACATGTTAAAGAAAGTTCTTCAAGTTAAAAGTAAGTGATGGTAGACAGTAATTAGAGTTAGCACACACACACGAAAAGCACTGGTTAAGATAATTATGTAATTATAAAGACTGTATGAATGCATAATTCTTATCATTCCTTCTTTTAACTAAAGAGAAATTGTATAAAACTATTGTTGGGCCTATAATATATAGAAATGAATATGTTTTCAATAGAAACAAAAAGAAAGTGGATGTAAGCAAAACTATTTGAATAAGGAAATGAAACTGGATAGAAACTCGAATTCATGGAAACAAATGAAGAGACAAAAATGCTTCTCTTCCCCTCTCTCCATATCTATCGATCTATCTATCTATCTATCTATCTATCATCTATCTATCTATCTATCTATCTATCTATAAATATGTCTATATATCTCTATATAAAGTAATGATCAGAAAAGAATAAATATATCTAGATACACTTCTGTCATTACTTTTTTCTTTAACTAGTTTCCTAAAGGGAATTCACCAAATTCGATCTGCATAGATTAACCTCAATTTTGTTATATCAATGTACCCTCAATAAATTGAATAGTTTAGGTAATAATAAATATATTTAAAAATACTTAAACTTATTTTGGTTTGCTTTTTTGGCACTAGAGAGTATATTTGCAGAGAGAGAAATGAGTGCGGGGGTACAGTTGTCAAGTGTCTGATCTGGGAGCAGAAGAAAAGGTAAGGTCTATCCCAACTCCAGGTTTACTGGGAAGTGTCAAATAACACCCCCTGCCCCCCAAATAAAACAGTCACCTCTTGAGAGGGCTTCTGATGATGGCATTTAAAACAAGAAAGCCTCAAAAATATAAAACAAGGATTTGAGAAGTTTTCCAATTACAGACGTTCAATTTCTAAGGTCACATTTGCAATCTTGAGGGGAGAACTTCAGGGAGGGATGAGCCTTAGTGTCAGATTAAGAGATGTGCAAATCCACTTCTTATCCAAAGGTTCTGGATAAATGAGATGCCTTGTGAGATGTAGAATTCTTTGATGATTGTGGGAAACAAAAATGTAGGTCATGACAGGATCTTTCCTGGTTGTTTTTTAGAAAAGCATGATAATTGACCTTATTAAAATCACCTTTGAGAGGATAGCACTAGCGAAGGAGGCAGCTTTAAGAGGGAAATAGTTCAGTATATGGCCTTGTTAGAAGCAAGTCAATCTATGGGGCCAGGAGTTTTGTTAGGGAAGTTTTAAAATGAGACTATAAACAGTTATATTGAGCAATATTTTTAATCATTATTTGTTTTATAAAAAATAGAAAAGTATTATAGATACTTCTCTAATTATTAGTGGTTTTCTCTAACTAGTTTCCTAAAGGGAATTCTCCAAATCCAATCTCCACAGATAAACCTCAATTTTTTTTTTTTTTTTGAGACAGAGTTTCATTCTTGTTGCCCAGGCCAGAGTGCAATGGCATGATCTTGGCTCACTGCAACCTCTGCCTCCCGAGTTCAAGCAATTCTCCTGCCTCAGCCTCCCAAGTAGATGGGGTTACAGGAGTGGGCTATCACGCCTAGCTAATTTTTTTTTTTTGTTGTATTTTTAGTAGAGATGGGGTTTCACCGTGTTGGTCAGACTGGTCTCGAACTCCTGACCTCAAGTGGTCCACCCGCCTAGGCCTCCAAAAGTGGTGGGATTATAGGCATGAGCCACTGCGCCCGGCAGATAAATTTCAATTTTAAGCTTTGTTAATACATTCACAATTAATTGAATAGTTTAGGTAATAATAAATATCTTTTTAAAATTTTAAACTTATGTTGATTTTATTTTATTGACTCTGGAGATAAATCTGTACAATTACCACTAAATGTTGCTTTTCCTTTTAAGATAGATTCCTGAGAATACGATAGGCGAACTTTCTAGGTCAAAATACCATTCAAGTTTATGTTAACACATAAGGACAGACTGCCTTCTAAGACATCAATTACCACTTGCAAAAAAAAGTGATATATTCTCTTCAATCTTTGTTATGTATATTATTATACATTTTATTTTACTGTTTCCCATGTTTGATGGGTGAGATGTTTCATATTATTTCAGTTTAATTTTGTTGAATCCGAGAACTGTTGACACTTATTTATTTTTTTTGCCATTTATGTTTGCTCTTCTGTGAATTCTTTTCAAATAATTTGCATTTACCATATTTTATTGTAAAATTTATTACGAATTTATAGAAACATTTACTCTAGATAGATAATATGACACACGATTTTTTTCCTACTAATGTAGTAACATTGTCTATAGCAGCGTTTCCAGTAATAGTCATTTCCCAGTTTTGATATCTTAGTCACACTGTCAATTCAAGCGTTTGAATTGTGTCTGCTGGCTCTATATTGGGCTGTTCTGATATAGAACATTTCCATCACTTCAGAAAGTCCTACTAGACAACACTGGGCTATAGAATGTATAATTTTGTAGGGCATCAAATATGACTACATCTTATAGCCTTTGAGTTTCCTGGCTTGTCTATAAAAAACTTCTATCTGTATAATATATGCATAATTTTCCAAATCCTTTGCTAAATGTTATTTTATGTTTTACATTCAAATGTTCAGATCCTGGAATTAATGATGCATGAAATAAGGGGTCTAGTTATATTGAAAAATTTTCCCCATATGAGAATAAAAAACATTTATTACCAAAAACTGAGGTCTTATGTATATATATATTGTGTACTAATATATGTTTTTGAGTATTATATTATTTTCCATTGCTCTACTTTTCTGTTCCTAAGTCAATACTGAAATCTTGCTATTGGCATTGCCTTACAATTTTTCTTTTGTATGGATTGAAATAAGCCTCATTATTTTTAATGTATGTTTTAAAATTATTTTTATATAATATTCTTTCATATGTCATTAAAATCATTGTATTCAATCCCCAAGGAAATTTTTATTGACATTCCATTTGCAATTTAAGAACCTCAAAATATTTAATTTTGGAGAATTGACATTTGTAAATTTTTAATTTTTCTGGGTACATAGTAGGTATACATATTTACAGAGTATATGAAATATTTTGATTCAGGCATGCAATATGAAGTAATCACCTTATGAAGGGTGGGCTATGAATCCCTCAAGCATTTATCCTTTGTGTTACAAACAATCCAATTATACTCTTTTAGCTATTTTAAAATGTACAATTCAGTCATTATTGACTATAATCCCCCTGTTGTGCTAGCAAATAGTAGGTCTTATTTATTCTTTTTATTTTTTGTACATTTAACTGTCTCCACCTGCCCCCCAGCCCCCGATCCCCTTCCCAGTCTCTGCAGGAGGAGCTGTACTTATCTCAGACAAAACAGATTTCAAGACCAAAACTATAAGATGAAACAAAAAAAAGGTCATTATACAATAATAAAAGGGCCAATTCAGCAAGAGGACACAACAATTTTAAATATATATGTACCCAACACTGGAGCATCCAGATATGTAAAGCAGATAGTATTAAAGAACTGATTTTTATCACATTATGTCTTCCCTTATTAGAATTTAGTTCTAATCTTTATACCTGCATTTTATATTTTACTGATTTTATTTGTTAATTCTAAAAAATTTATCCTTCTTTTTCTTATCTACCTTTCTTCTCACTTTGATTCAATTTCAACTAATTCTGTTACTTTATTATAGGATGAGGACTTCCTCTTATCTGTTGAGGATGCAAAATATCTTTAGATGTTTTGTATTTTATTTTATAATACCTCATTTTGAGAGGTACATCTTTGTTCAGATTCTCCCAAATACTCTTCCTCTTGTCTGGTTCTATTTTTTTTTTTTTTAAAGACTTCACGATAATTTATCTCCACTCATTCTGAAATTACGAGAGAGCTACCCATGCAGTGATTTCATGACTGTGGATAAGTTATTTGAGCAGCATAATTATGCTATCTCTGTTTTTTTTTTTTACACTCATCGTATTTTTAGCTCTGCAATGGGAGGAAGGAAGAATGATGCTCACAGTTTTTAATTTGATCATAATTCCCAAATCACAGCTGGACTTTACCTAGGTACCTTTACTTTGCTATAATTTTGTTTTTCTCATTCTCCTATCTTCTGATTCTCAGTTCATCATTTGACAGATCGTATGGAAACCTGCTGTTAATCTGATCTAATGTATGAAAGAACTGACCTCATATTTAAGTAGAATTTTTACTTTCACACTCAATCCACAGCTTTACACAGACGTGTGTATGCACATACATGCATACACACGCTTGCTACTAGAGTTTATTTTTGTGACCATTAACATTATTGATTTCCTTGCAAATATTTTTTCTGGAATATGCCATTAAAATGAGAATTATATTTTGCGACTGTGAAAGAGATGAATCTTAATTTCCCACTAAAATTATCTTCTAATTGCAGCTTTCTTTTTTGAAACTGAGACACTAGAAGATGATATGATTTGAGATCTTAAGCAAGGCATTATGGTTGATAGAAAGCTAGATTAGATCATAGCATTCTTCTCAAAGTGTAGAGAAGATTCTAATGAAGAAGTATATGACTGAGACACATCAACCTATTTCTATCCCAAAGGTTCATAGCCAATGGAAGAAAAATATCCTGCAAGATCAAAAAGCTGTCTACTGGGTTGTGAATTTTCTCTTCAGTGGTAACAATTCTACAGAAGATGATCCATAAGGTAGTTAGAAAGTGTGGGCCGGGCGCGGTGGCTCACGCCTGTAATCCCAGCACTTTGGGAGGCCGAGGCAGGCGGATCACGAGGTCAGGAGATCGAGACCATAATGGCTAACACGGTGAAACCCAGTCTCTACTAAAAATACAAAAAATTAGCCAGCTACTCGGGAAGCTGAGGCAGGAGAATGGCGTGAACTGGGGAGGCGGAGCTAGCAGTGAGCCGAGATCGCGCCACTGCACTCCAGCCTGGGCGACAGAGTGAGACTCCGTCTCAAAAAAAAAAAAAGTGTGCCCAGCGAAAAATCTCTTTATGATACAGTTGCCCCTTTAGAATTCTTGTCTAAATCTTAAATGACCACATCTAAGTAAACTTAGGTGCTCTGAGAGGTTAGATGGGGTAAAGCTGTGTGGTTATTTCCTGAACCAATCTAGGTTTTCCAGGAAGAACTTAGAGGCGGCCTGAAACGCCTGCCTTAAAAGGAACCACCATTTATGGTGAGGAGCAGAATCAGGCGGGGTGCACTATCTAGGTCATGGAGGATGTGGCGTAGTTTCAGATGGTTTGTCACAAGACAGAGCGCAGTATACATCTGTGATTGTTAGAGCTGAGGAGCCTAAATCATAAGTTATGTCACTGCTCCACTTAAGCTTCGGGAACATATAGGGTTCCAGGATAAAAAAGTGACAGATGACAGAGCTGCATGCACACTGCACGGATCAGGAAGTCCTTTAATGTGTGTGACACAATCATAGAAAACCGGCACTATTTCAGGGAGGAGGACAAGGTGGATGGAGGCCAGGTAAAATAGGAGAGACTGACTATTACATAAAGAGACTCTTTAAGTCATCAAATACAGTTATAAATTTCATAGGAACAAATTCAGTTTCTTTTTAATTACCCATTGATGGGAGTTTATGATAATAAATTATAAGAAATAAAAAGGTCTTTGTTCACTATGAGTATAGTGTGAATATATTTACAACCTTGATATATTGTCTTTGACATGTCAAAGAAAATGTTAAGTGAGAAGCATAGTGATAAGGAACACTTAAATGCAAAATAATAATAATAATAATAATAATAAAAAATTCCAGGTCATGACCAGGAATCTACAAAAATTTAAAAGGGTAATGTGAACGTAAATTAGAGTGGGAATTTCATTTGTCCTAGGAGATTCCTGATTTATGCCTCCTTGTCCTGGCTGAATTATTAATAACACAAATTACAATATTAAAATGCCCCAGATTGGTTAGATCTCTATAAATATCTTGTCAGAGTAGAAAACAAGGAAGTTATCAAAGACTACTGAGGTCATTTATAAAGGGATAAGGGGTCAGTTTGAAGAAGTTTCTACAGGTCAGGAATGCCACAACTGAGTGCCAAAAAGAGTAATGATGCAATGGATTGAAATGCATAAATACTTTAAATTGACTTATGTGATGGTTAACATTATCAACTTGATTGAATAGAAGAATGCAAAGTATTGTTCCTGGGTGTGTCTGTGAGGGTGTTGCCAAAGGAGATTAACGTTTGAGTCAGCGGACTGGGAGAAGCAGACCCACCCTCAGTCTGGGTGGGTACCATCTAAAACCAGCTGCCAGCACAGCTAGAATAAAGCAGGCAGAAGAAGGTGGAAGGAGCAGACTTGCTGAGTCTTCCGGCCTTCATCTTCCTTTCGTGCTGGAGCTTCCTGCCCTCGAACATCAGACTCCAAGTTCTTCAGCTTTTGAACTCTTGGACTTACACCAGCAGCTTGCCACGTGCTCTCAGGCCTTCAACTACAGACTGAAGGATGCACTGTTGGCTTCCCTACTTTTGCGGTTTTGGGACTCAGACTGGCTTCCTTGCTCCTCAGTTTGCAGATGGCCTATCATGGGACTTCCCCTTGTGATCATGTAAGTCAATTCTCCTTAATAAACTCCCTTATAACTCCCTTATACATCTATCCTATTAGATGTAAACTCTCTTACACATCTATTATATTAGTTCTGTCCATTTAGAGAACCCTAATATAATACATCTTTTTCCAAAATTATTACTGCTCATGAGTTAAGAAATTTAGAATATTATGATATTTGCAACCCTAATAAGATATAGGAATTCTAGGCATAATCATCAATGCATTACAAATAGAAGACAACTAAATAACATGTGTCTCCTGATTAAAAAAAACCAACCAACCTCTGAAGCATTCTTTCTTGTGGTGGTGGTAGGGGCGGGGTGGGACTTAATCAGATCTCTAAATATATTTGCCAATTTGGAAATAATATCATGACAAAGGCACTTTTTAAACAATTCTACAATTGCAATGAGAAAAGTCCAGAACGTTGATAACTCTATAACCATTTTATTCAATAAATAAACTGTGATAGGAATACAGAGAATGTATTTCAATGTTATTAGGGAGTTATCCTTTTTTGTTCTGGGTTTATTAATAGTGTTTTGAATATATTTTTATGTCTATTTTTTACTGTGTTGCTAGCATGTTTATGAATAAAACTGTACAATATTGGAATTTGCTTCAAAGTTATTCATGGGAGTGATAGAAGTATGTGGAGTAGAAATAAAACAACATTGACTATGAGTAGATAATTGGACAAAACAGTAAATTGCTATGTGTGTGATCACTAATTTTTTTTTATTTTTAAAAATGTCTTTAAGTTTTCTTATAACAAAACTTAAAATCCAGTCCTGTTTTCCTTCAAACCAGTTCTAGTATTTGGGATTTGCCGAGGTAATTATTTTGATTAAATAGAGGTAATGGTTGGCTAAGCAGAAATTCACTGCTTAAAGGCAGCAACTGATGTCAGAAGTAATATCATGGTGTTTTGTCATTAATTCTAAGATGAGACCCTCATTGACTTTCCTTGATATATGAATTGCGGCAGAAGATTTTTATTATGCAGGCTGTGTTACACATACGGAAAGAAATAAAAGAAATCTTTGATTAGGCTCCTGACTTTTACTTGGGGATTTGTTTAATGTAGTATTTATTTAAATACATGCCAGTAAATGAAAGCAGCATGTCTCACATTTGTCATTTTAGCAGAGAGAAAATGTTAAGAACAATGTAAGTGTAAATAAATCATTTAAGGTTTAAACAAAAATGAAATGAGTGTTCTAAGTTGTACAATGTTTCATTTTGGATCTTGAGTTATGCCATATGCTCCACTTTTATGTTCCAAAGATAAGATATTCATAGGATGTCTGCTCAATGGATCTTTGACCCATATTGTTATAAGTATTACAAAAAATTCTCCAATTGCCTGTGACTTCATACGTTGTGTTTCACCTATAAAAATATCACTGAATAAGTATCAATTTATTGGGGGGAGGATATAATTAAGGTGGTATTATTCTAATATTCTCCAATATGAAATTTTGTTCATCCAAGAGTAGCATATATGTGTAAGCTCAAATGGGATGTCATTAGACAAGAATTTTTTCAGAAGAGCTTTCAACATAAGCACAGGATATATATATATATATATATATATATATATATATATATATCCAGGACAATATAAAAAAATACATTCAAGAATACATAAATAAATAGATAATGAAAGGAAGCAAGCTAGGTAAGGAAGAGAAAGACAAGATCTATAGAGCTAGGTTGCTTTATTCCGGATTTAGCAAATGTCTCTGAAAATTTAAACAATCTGTACTCTGAGTAACTGGTAACTTAAAATAGTTTGGATGCAACTTATACTAAAATTCTTTTATGTTATACAATGAAATAAGTTAAATATAAAAGGCAAAGCCCTGCTTTTTCCTCTAACAAATATAAACCATACTTAAATATAAATATTGACTTAATAGTGAGTATATTTTCAACAAATAAGTGGTCATTTTCTAAGATTTTAAAAATTAGAAAATATTATGTAATGTCTAGATTTTAAAGTTTCAACATATATATCCATATATGTACATAAACATATATATATATATATCTGTTCAGTGTGTCATATATATATATGTGTGTGTGTTTATGCTGGCATAAACATTTTAAGAACAATGCAGGCATAACTTAGAGATAATGCAGACTCCATCCCAGACTACTAGAATAAAGTGAATATCACAATAAAGCTAGTCACACAAATTTTGGGGTTTTCCATTGTATATAAAAGTTATGTTTCTATTATCCTGTAGTGCTTTAAGTGTGAAATAGCATTATGATTAAAACCAACAATTTACATACCTTAATGAAGAAAAGACTTTATTGCTAAAATATGCTAACATCATTAGAGCCTTCAGTGTGTCATAACCTTTTTTTGCTGGTGGAGGGTTTTGCCTAGTTGTTGATGGCTGCTGAGTGATTAGGGTGGTGGTTGATGAAGTTTGAGGAGGCTGTGGCAAATTCTTAAACTAAGACAACGATAAACTTTGCCACATCAATGGACTCTTCCTTTCATGAAATATTTCTCAGTAGCATGTGATGCTGTTTAACAGCAGTTTACTCATAGTAGAACTTATTTTAAAATTGGAGTCAATCCTCTCAAATCTGGACCGCTCTTTATCAACTGAGTTTATGTAATATTCTAAACCCTTTGTTGTCATTTCAATAGTGTTCACAGTATCTTCACCAGAAATAGATTGCATCTCAGGAAACTACTTCCCTTTCCTCATCCATTAGAAGCAACTCCACATTTGTTAAAGTTTTATCATAAGATTGCAGCAATTCACTCAATCTTTAGCTTCCATTTCTAACTCTAGTTCTCTTGTTATTTCCAGGACGTCTTCAATAACTTCGTTCACTGAAGTTTTAAACCCCTCACAGTGACCCATGAGGATTGGAATCAACTTCTTTCAAACTCTTATTAATGTTGATATTTTGATCTCTTCCTATGAATCATGAATATTTTAATGACTTCTAAAATGTGACTCTTGGCCGGGCACAGTGGCTCACACCTATAATCCCAGCAGCTTGGTAGGTTGAGGCGAGAGGATCATTTGAGGTTAGAAGTTTGAGACCAACCTGACCAACATGGTGAAACCCTGTGTCTACTAAAAATAGTAAAAATTAGCTGGGCATGGTGGTGAGTGCCTGTAATTTGAGCTATATGGGATACTGAGCCAGAAGAATCGCTTGAACCTGGGAGGTGGAGATTGCAGTGAGCTGAGATCGTGCCACTGCACTCCAGCCTGGGTAACAAAGTGAGACTCCATCTCAAAATAAATAAATAAATACAATACAATAAAATAAAATGGTGTCTCCTTTCCAGTTTTCAATTTACTTTGCCAAGATCTATCATAGGAATCGTTGTCTATGGCATCTATAGCCTTATGAAATGTATTTCTTAAGTTATAAGACTTAAAAGTTGAAATTACCCCTTAATTTATGGACTGCAGGATGGATGCTGTGTTATCAGGCATAGAAACCATAATAATCTACTTGTACATCTCCATTAGGGATTTTGGGTGAATAGATGCATTGCCAATGAACAATAATATTTTCAAATCAATCTTTTTTTCTTGAGTATTAGATCTCAAAGGTGGGCTTAAAATATTCAGTAAACCATGCTGCAAACAGATTTGCTGTCAGCCAGCCTTTGTTGTTCCATTTATAGAGCACAGGCAGAATAGACTTAGCATAATTCTTAAGGACTGTAGGATTTTTTGCATGGAAAATGAGCATTGGCTTCAACTTAAAGTCCCCAGCTGCATTAGCCTCTAACAAGAGTGTTACTCTATCTTTTGAAGATTTGAAGTCAGATAATCCTCTCTAGCTATGAAAGTTCTAGGTGGCATCTTCCTCCAATATAAGACCCATTTTATCTACATTGATAAGTGTTTTGTGTAGCCACTTTCATCAAAGATCTTATCTAGATCTTCTAGTTGACTTGTTGTAGCTTCCATATCAGTACTTGCTGCCTCACCTTTCACTGTTATGTGACAATGATGACTTCTGTCCTTAAACTTCATGAACCAACCTCTTTTAGCTTCAAATTTCTTCCTCCGCTTCTTCTCCTTTGTCAGCCTTCATGGAATTGAAGAGAGTTAGGGACTTGCTGTGGATTAGACTTTGGCTTAGGAAATATTGTGGCTGTTTCATTCTTCTATCTAGACCATCAGACTTTATCCATATCCTAGCAACAAGGCTATTTCACTTTCTTATCATTCATGTATTCCCTGAAGAGGCACTTTTAATTTCCTTAAAGAACTTTTCCTTTGCATTTACAATTTGGCTGTTTGGCACAAGAGGCCTAGTTTTTTATCTGTCTTGGCGTTTTTTTTTTTCTGTCTTGGCTTTTGATATGCCATCCTCACTAAGTTTATAATCACTTCTAGATTCTAATTTACAGTGAAAGATTTGAGATTCTTCCTTTTACTTGAACACTTAGAGGCCATTGTAGGGTTATTATTAACTGATCTTATTTCAATATTAAATTGAAATGCCTCAGGGAATAAGGAGCCCAGAGGAGATGGAGAGAAACAGGGGAATAGCCTGTTGGTGGAGCTGTCAGAACACACACATTTATGATTAAGTTGGCAACTTGTATCGGCGTGATTTGTGGTTACCCAAAATGATTACAACAGTAACATTAAATAACACTGATCACATATCATTAAAACTGATATAATAATAATAATAATAAATTTTGAAATGTTGCAAGAACTACACAGAGACATGAAGTGAGCACATGTCATTGAAAAAAAATGACACCAATAGACTTGCTGGAAGTGGGGTTGCCACAGACCTTTGGTTTGTAAAAACACAGTATTGGATAAGTGCAATATCTGGGAGGCACAATAAAAATAGGTTTGCCCATACCTCCAATGCCCCAGTGTTTTCAACACTGAAGTCTTTATTAAAGGAATTTATAGTCTGCTTAAAACTTTTTCATTTCTTCACTTTAGTTTATTATGGCAAGGGAAGAAGAATTAAAAGTTGTTCTGGCAGTAATTGTTGAAAAGTCGCAATATTAAACATTTCTACTACTGAGAGGTCCCATTGTGATTAATGTTGTTAAAAAACTATCAATTTTTTTAGTTAATTTTTCCCCAATGAAAGAATTTTCATTTATTTTATAGTATTTTAATGTTATTTAACATAAATTTATCATTTTTGAGTGTGAATGTATGTATACTTACACATTATATAGACAATTTACAATTTATTTTTCTATGCAGTATTTGTTCGTAGCTGTAGCATATTTCTGGTTTTTTTTTTTTTATTCTAGCTTTGAAGAGCTCATATATATTTAGGATATGCTTTGTAAATATTTCTCAGTGTGTGGTCTGCCTTTTTACCCAGCTACAGTGATTTTTTTTAATTAAAAAAATTGTACATGATCAAATATGTGACTATGTTCTTTTTAAGTACTTGGAAGTTTGTGTAATAGCACCTATTTTCACTTACCTGTGAGTGAATCATACATGTTTTCTTCTGTCACTCGTCTAATTGTTTTTTAATATTAAAATCTCTGTCTACTTGAAGTATACATCCCCATGTATGATATAAGGAAGACATCCAATTTTAACTTTCTCCACATGACTCCAGTTATTCCAGAACCACTTATGTAAAACACCATCCTTTCCATGCTAATTTGAGATTTTCGCTTTATCATATATGAAATTTCCATAGTCAAATTTTTTTTTTTGCATTTCAAGAAAGATTTCTTAGGTAGATAATGTTGTGCAAATGACTATAAAAATGGCAATAAGATTGCCTATTCGGGTACAAATAGACTTGTTTTTTTTTTCTAGAAAGGCAATGCTTAGTATAGCAAACCAAAAGCAAATGAGGAAAAACTTCTATTTGTTTTTCCCCTGATGTCCGCAGTATATCTTCCAACATTCAAAATAGCACTGGCTTATTTGGTATTTTAAAAAATCCTGCTTGGCAGTTCAGTAATGAAAAGAATTTGTCTTTGATTCCCAAAATTGAATCCTAATCTTTCATCTACTACTGTTATAGGTAATCAGGTGATGTTCTAGGCCATGGCACAATCTATAAAATAATAATTTTATGCTACATCCTCAAACTACCAGGTTTTTATTCCTAACAAATGAGATAGATCACTTGTGATGAGAAACACTTCTTGGTAGCCTAGAGGCAAACCAGAGTCCCAGCAGCCCCGGGAACCTCCTTCAGTTTGTCACCTCGTCTACATGCTAACCTCAATTATTACAACATTATGCGCTCAAAGTTAGGCACATTGAGGGATAATAAACATTTCCTTTGTGCTAGAGATAATAGCTCCTCTATGCATTCAGTTTTCCTCCCTGACCCTGATACTTTTTAGAGGGTGAGTGGGAAGTGAACAACTTCTCAGGTGGTTGAGAGCCTGGGCTACTTTTTTCCTGCCAGCTAAACAGCAAAATGTCAGTAGCCAGGTGCCAAAGATAACACATTAGCGTTCATTTTAATAATGCTTCTCACATTTCTTTTGTACATATCTAGCACGAACTTCTTTTTAAAAATGGAGACATAGACCCTCTTAAAAGAAGCAGTCTGGCTGTCCCTTGGCAGAGCAGTTGCTTTGCACTGACCGGCCACTCCAGAGCCAGCAGCCTGGAAAGACTAATTTGTCTGAATGGCAGAGACAGTGGCTGCTGCCCCTCCCCGCAAGGACTCCATCCCAGGGAGAGATCAGAGATCTGTTGCTATAACCCTGGTTGGAGTTGCTGAAATTCCCACAGCGAGGCCCCACCCTGTGAGGAGATATGGCTTGTTGGGAGTGGGGAAGGCGGTTAGGGTGGGAGGCGGCAGGGGTGGTGGGGAAGGAGAGCATCAGGAAGAATAGCTGATGGATGCTGGGTTTAATACCTGGGTGATGGGCTGATCTGTGCAGCAAACCACCATGGCAGGTGTTTACCTATGCAACAAACCTGCACATCTTGCACACGTGCCCCAGAACTTAAAAGTTGAAGAAAAAAATAAAAATAAAAATAGAGACATAATAGGTCCACTTATAAGATTAGGAATAAAATGAACAGCAGGGAATAATATGTATGCATTTGTTGACTCATTTCCTCCAGAGTCCTTTAAATGAATGCTTTTTAAAATGTTTCTTTTTCTTACTCTGGAATTGAGCCAATGTCTCCATGATACTGACAGAACTAGGCCTCCACTGACAGAAAGCATAGACAGCTCAAGGATGGCAGGGAATCAGAGACTGACTAGGGCATTGTGAATGATCCCAGGGGTTCCTAGCAACACAAAATAAGGATAAGCTGTCGATGCACATGGCCTATGTATTATTCAAAGGTAGTATGAGAACAGACTATGCATCTATCCAGCTATCAGGATGGTTGACGTCACAGAGATCTCACAGGAAGCTGTGCAGATAGCAGGGTGGCTGTCTGCTATGGAGGTGTTTCGTATCCGGCAATAGGTAAAATGGAGAGAAGGATCTGGTCAACATTATATAAATACTTAAAATTAAAAACCATTCTCTACTAGGTCAGTAAAGTCGTAAACAATCTTTCTTTAAAAAAATACTACATTTAAACGAAATGCCATACAAGCATGGTATTATGCATGAAAGTAGTTAGAAGATGCTTTTCTCAGTAATATAGCTAATACTCCGGGCAGCTTCAAAATTATTTTTAAAATTTTACACAGAATATAAGACTATGTGTACTAGAAGTATTTTAAAATAATTAATTGCTCATTCTTTAAGTAGTCCAAAGCTAAACTATTATATCTTCCAGGTCAATATAGTATTTGAAATTAAAATATTAAAAATTAACTTTCCATAATTACTCTTCATTGAAATGAATTACTTAAAACTAATATGTAATGACTCTGATACTCATTTTCCTTTTTGATCTTTGGTAAGTCCTTTAGTCACTTTATATAGTCTGAGAATTCTACGTAGAAAATATTCTTCCTCAAGAACAGAAAGGTCTGCTTTGATATAGAAGAAATGTAGAAAAGGAAGGATTATAACTCAGTAGAGTGTTAGGAATGGAGTATCAGTTTTTAATTTATCTGTTTAACAGGCTTTTTCTTTTAACTCAAAGAATTCCATAATTTCCTCCATGCTTCAGTTTTTTTCTAAAAAATATATTAACAGATATTGCTTTAAAAAAAAAATAAAGAAAAGATCAGTATTGCCTTTCCTCAATTTCTATCATCCTATGCCAGGAAGTCCGAATGGTTTTCTTGGTATTGAGAATGATTAACCAGAGATTAGAGGAAAAAAACGCAATAAAAATCTTTATCACTCTATTCCAAATAATGGTCTAGGATAGGCCATACTTTTGTGAATATATTTTAAAATAAGTCTTCCTTCCTGGACACAATCAACACATGCAACTGATGCTGTCACTAGTTAATCTCATCAACTGTTCATAACTGTCTTTAGATCATCACATAATTTAGGATTATTATTATTTTTTTTATGAGACAGAGTCTCACTCTGTCACCCAGGCTGGAGTGCAGTGGTGCCATCTTGGCTCACTACAAGTTCTGCCTCCCGGGTTCAAGCCATTCTCCTGCCTTAGCCTCCCAAGTAGCTGGGACTACCGGTGCCCACCACCATGCCCGGCTAATTTTTTTTTTTGTATTTTTAGTAGAGACAGGGTTTCACTGTATTAGCCAGGATGGTCTCGATCTCTTGCCCTCATGATCCACCCCTCCTTGGCCTAGAATTACAGGCATGAGCCATTGCGCCCAGCCAGGATTATTTTTAATAAGAACAGATCTATTATAAATGGAACTGCTGTTGATAAGTTTCCTAGCATTGAAGACACATATCAATGGCTTTAAGTCTGTAGCTGAATATATTTGCATTTTCTTAAAAAAAAAAAAAAAGGCACGCACAGGACGAAGAAGGCATGGTGAATATCCATTTTTAATTTGGAAACTCTATTGCTATATTCTCCACCACTGAGTTTGGAGACGTTGACAGTCATCAACTGGTAGTTCATACCTGTTAAGCATTTTACATACATCTGAACTGTTACTAAAGGGAGACATTGAGTAGATTGCCTCTACAATCATTCAAAATAGATCCTATTTATTTACACTTAAAAATACAAGTACTAGGTTCAACATAGAGGCAACATCTCTAGGCAAACTTTCCAAGAAGCTTAAATATTGTTTTTAATCATTTTGTTACTATGACATTAAGGTCTAAGCATGCCATATGATTTTCTTCTTTTTATAGGTGATAATATTCTAAGGAAGCACAATGTATTCATGCCAAAACCATGAATAACTCTACAGACACTTGCAATACATTTAATTTTGCTTAACTAACTACAAGGCAGATTCATCTCCTTAGTGACTTAAAGCAAATTAGTAATCTTGAAAGTAATGTACCAGATATAAATTGAGACAGTCCACTTACTTTAAAACAGCAACAAAAATAATTTTCAAGTGTATTATTAATCTAAAAATATGTTTGCCTTATTGAAAAATTAAAAGATCAAGTAGATACATGTACAGTTAATTATGATTGACTTTAAGTCCCCGACAAAGGAAAGCTCCAGCATATGAATATAAATTTAAGAATTGTAACTCTTCATACAATAGCCAGAATATACTTTTAAAATGGGGGTGGTAGGATGTTTTCATAACTAATACATCCTTAGCTATGTGTAATAAGTGACTTTTGTTTCATTTTTACTGAACTGGATGCTTTGCAAAAATAGAATTACAAAATCTAATTATAACAGACAAAATAATAGATCATCTTGAGAATTCAAATATGCTTTTTGCCCCTACACAGAGAATATAATGAACTTTCTAATGTATCAGAAAAAGAAAGTTAAAAATTATATATTGGTCTTTATGTCTCAAATAAGGTTGCTCTGAAACTTAAACCCACAGGTTTGTTCTTCAGGTGACAGATTCATCCTTAAAGTAGAAAATGGAAGTTCACTAGATGAAGACAAGTGAGTGGAAATTTGTCTTTAGTAAACAGCATCCATTTCTTCCTATGACTACCAAACCCTGTTTTTACTTATTCTAGATTTGGGTATCATAAATTTACTCCCTCCTCATTCTAGTGATCAGATGATATTTTTAACATATTGTAAATAGAAAAATTGCCATCTCGACATAGCCAGTCTTGAATTTATTGCACTAGTCAATTTCCCTTTCTTTAGAAATTGATAATTCTTGGCTGAACAAATACAATTGAGTTTCTGAAATCCTAAAACAAACAACTGAATATCAAGACATCAATGTGAGTGGGATATGACAAAAAGTACAGTTAAATCATGTCAGTAAATATAATAATAAAACAAATTAATGAGATAAAATGGTAGTTACTGTTATCTTCATCAGAAGAGGGAAGCATTCAATGTAACTTTTCTTAAAAGTAGGATATTAGATAAAGAAAAAATTAAACTTGATTTTACATGAAATACATCACACTAAATATTAAGTTACCTTTTATTCTTCAGAAAAAATATATTTTTCAAAATCTAATCCAATCTTATGCTTTGTAAAAAGTAGTGCCATTGTGGATATCTGTTATTATGCATAATAGTATTGCAGCCCAATTTTATTAACATGTTTAAAGGTGATATTTAAAAAGTCATAATTAATGTTTAAAAGAAGATAAAAACAGAACTGTGTTTTTGACTCTTTAAAATGCTAATTTCATTCTATTAATTCAAAGTGGAACACAAAAATTATTTATGGATGAATGTATAGAGGAAAATCCTTAACCATTCAGTTCTTGGTTCACTCTTGATATAACTTCCTGGCAGCTAAATTGTTATTCATAACTTAATAGTAGCTAAACAATACATTGGCACCTCAAATTCTTTTTAGGATGAGGCAGGTATAATAAACAAGGGGGAAAAAGTGGGAATAATTTAAGCTTTCTGCGAAACATGATTTCGACTTATCTACAAGATTCACATAGACAATTTACATGTACTTTAAATATTTCAGATGAATAGGGTAATAAAACTCAAAATAAGTACTGTCCGAATTTTCAGTTTCATCTCTAATTATGTCAGCAAATGGTACAGAGAAACCCCCTTGCTTAAGAATATCCTGTCTAGGTAGGTTTTCATTTCTGTAAGTAAAGGGAATTCACTCCTCCTGAATTGCTTAAAGGTTTCCAGCTGTGGAGTGTGAAATATAGTATAGTTTATGTGTTTTGTGATTCACACAGTGAGAATCTAGACAACTTTCCTTGCTTTTCAACCTTTAGGACTCTGCAATAATTCTAAAGTTAGACCTACAAGGTGGTAAACTGAAACAACTGTCCAGATGCTAGGTTAAATATCAGTGTTGGCTAAGATTTGTGCAAAGCTTACTTTTTACATAAAATTTAGCATTGAAACTTTCCAAGTAGAAGCAGATCTCTAACCCTGCTTTTACCTGTGTGTACATATTGCCTTTTTCTTGGCTACCTGACAAAAAGAAGACTGTCACCTTTTCAGCTCTCTGAGTATGGGTTTCTTTGTGTCCAATCTAGTTTTCCAGGAAAATAAAGAAGACCCAGGAGGTCAGGTAGTTGAGGATATGATAAAAAATAACTTTATTTCTCTCAAGTATATTTGCCCATGTGAGTGAATTCTTAACCACATTTTATGAATTTCTGTCTCTTTACATTGGTGGTATCTTTTGTCCAAAAGGAGGTTTCTATTTTTACAGTGTGCTTACTACGCTTCTTTTTATCATTTTGGCTTCTGACTCTGTCCAGTGTTGTTAGATAAAAAACAAATAGTAACATGTTCCACCTTTTCTGTGTTGTTTTCCACAAATGGCCAAGTTCATGTATTGCAGAAGGTGTGACCACAGCAAGCCAGGATCCTCAAAACCCTACTTTATGTGCCTAGAATGGTAACTTCACAGATGCTGCTTTTGAAATAATAAAAACAAACAGACAAAAAGTATACCAACATAATATCCTGGAATTTGATTAACCACAATCTTTATAATCACGTGATTAACCTAATAAAAATTTTCAGAAATCTATCAGGGGTAAAATGGGCTCTGGCATCATGAAGAAAACAGATAAGGCACTGAACGTTTCAGGAATTTCATAATCTTCTCCTCATATGTCAAGCCTTAATATTAATAAACAGAATTTTCTTTCTTCCTTAAAAAAAGCACTAGGCAGCAAAATAATTTGCTTTCTTAAATAAAACGGATCTCTATAGGTTTCATTTTAGTGTAATTGGCACCATTCTACTTCAGTTTTAATATGTTTGTACAGATTAACATTGAACCTGATAAATTTTTAAAATAGGAAATTGATGTATTGGGCATATAACAAGACCTGGACTTTGTCAAATGCTACCAGGGAAAACAATGCTTCTATTTTTCTCAATATGACATCCAGCAAGCTTATCTGAATTTCATATTCAGCCTATTGATCATGTCTCTGGCAATTCCAATAGCTCTTCCACTTACTGCTTGTTTTTAGAAAAGTCTTTTTTCCTTCATATAAAAAAGTTAAATAAATTATTCATATTTTCAAAGATTATCTCACAACTGGATGTAGTTAGGAATAGAGGTTAAGAGGACATACTTTGGAAACGAATTACCTGATATTGAATACCAGCTGCCATGTAAACTTGGGCAAGGTATTCAACCTCTATATGCTTTAGTTTTCTCAACTCTAAAATGGTGGGTAGTAATAATAATTACCACCCTATAGGGTTATTGCAAAGATTAAATAAATTAATTCATGGAGGATTGCTGGCAAATAGTAAGCACTGTTTGCTGCTTACAATAAATGCAAGCAATTAGTATAATTCCCTGGTTAATTCAGAGTCCAGTAACAAGGAAGAGAGACATTGTCTTCAATATTCCGTCTGGATCTTCTACTTATCATTCTAATTCTTCTTCAAATTGCTAGCTGTACATGGTTTCTCCAGGAGTGTAAGGAAAATAAGCAGGTCTTACTTAAGTGTTGATGGATTCCAGCATTAATTCCTGTCTTTTTTTTTTTCTTGAGGCACTTTTGAGTGTTTTGATTGGGATATTTAATACTAATATCTAGTTGAACTTTCCGGAGCTGACCTTCCAAGAATGCTTTTGAGTTCTCTGATTCAGTGATATGCCCTAACCACTTCATTTGTTTGTGTCAGATAATTTTAGCAGGAAGTTCTTTTAGGATATCCCCATGTGTATCTTCCTATAGAGTCCACTGTGATAATGGAAAAAATTGGAATTTTTAGAGGCAGCTAATTCTGGAAGTGCAGGTTCAGCCCTTTTCAGCACTTTTTCTTTGCTGTGTGGTCAAAGGAGCTTTAACTGGGCTCTTGTCTTTAGAATTGTCCAGGTGCATTGCAAAATATGTATATCTCTATGTCTTCCAAACTCTAGGAACACCCATCAATTTCCTCACTGTCAAAGTAACTGCACAGTATGAGCAGGCATTTGTTCTGCAGAGCAGTGTGTATCTACCCATTGCTGGAGACACTGGTTCCCCCTCCTGGAAGACCCTGAGATTCTTCTGATGAAATCCAGGTGGGAATAGAGATGGACAGAAACATGGGATGGGAAACATACCAACCTTTTTCTATTCCTGACCAAATGTTGATCATGTCTGTAATAAGCTGGAGAGAGGTGATGCATAAAATTACAGGAGAAGTTTTGCTCCACCTTGTGAGCCATAGAAATACGTTTAACAAAGCATCATCTCAATAACATAGAAAACAAGTGTTACAACTTCTGGAGCTTAGCTGGAGGCCAGGAGCAGTGGCTTATGCCTGTAATGCCAGCAAATTGAAAGGCTGAAGTGGGCAGATTGCTTCAATCAGGAGTTAGAGACCACCCTGGGCAACATGGTGAAATCCTGTCTGTACAAAAAAAAAATAAAAAATTAGCTGGGCATGGTGGTACGACACCTGTAGTCCCAGCTACTTGGGAGGCTGAGGCAGGAAGATTGCTTGAGCATGGGAGGTCAAGGTTGCAGCGAGCTATGACAGCGCCACTGCATGGGCACAGAGTGAAACCCTTTCTAAAACAAACAAAAACTTAAAACAAAAAAATACACACCTTAGTTGAAATCTTTGATTCTTCTCTCCAGTAATGAGAAAATGTAAGGAAATGTAAAAGTGAAAACATTATGATACTCTAAAAATGTTCTTCAGTGTGGCATCACCTCAGATGAAGGATATATTTTTATATAATCACATTACCAATATAAAACCTTATAAAATATATAATTCCCTCTCGACTATCTATGCTCGTCAATGAAAAACATCAGGAACACACCCATGGTCAAGAGAGTTGGGTTGGTTACTTGTTACAGAAAAAAAAATCAGCAACCTGTGAATGGTACTTCTTCGAAGTAAGGGTGTGATGGGGGATGAATACGATTGTGTCATCCCTAATACAACAACCTACAATACTAATTATGTGGTAAATCTAGGATCCATATATGTGAAGTCGTGGTTTTGTGTGACTGTGTGTACCACTATCTGTGCCCTCTAATATGTTGCATTGACCCAGTACTAACACGGACTATCTGAATTACCACAGACTTATTAACATCTTGACATCTACAAGTCCAATTTCTTTAGTCTTCTTCTGGAGGAGGATGTTGACTATTTTGACTCTTTTGGTTTTTATATAATTTTTTTCAAAACTAATAAATTTATTTAAAAATAAACAGGCTTCAGGACAAATCTTGGAAATGCATTAATTGCATAAAACAATTTGAGGAGAAATAGCAATATTATGACTGAGTCTTATTGGTCATAAATTTCCTTTATGTGTCCATTTATTTGTCTCATGTAACATCTTACAATTTTAGTTTTTAAATATGTTATTGCAGGTCTGAACATACCATGTTAAATTTACTTCTAAATGTCTTTTTGTTGTTATTACCAATTGGAACTTATTAAAATTAGGTTTTTGTTTTGTTTTGTTTTTTGAGTGGGAGTCTCGTTCTGTGGCCCAGGCTGGAGTGCAGTGGCGCAATCTCTTCTCACTGCAACCTCCGCCTCCCAGGTTCAAGCAATTCTCCTACTTCAGCCTCCCGAGTTGCTGGGATTACAGGCGCCCGCCACCATGCCTGGCTAATTTTTATATTTTTAGTAAAGATGGGGTTTCACCATATTGGCCAGGCTGTTCTCTTGGCCAGGCTGGTCTCCAACTCCTGACCTCATGATCACCCCGCCTCAGTCTCCCAAAGTGCTGGGATTACAGAGATGAGCCACCGTGCCTGCCCTTGTAGTGCTTTGAGATAAAACTGCTGTTTTTTCTTTTCTTTTTTCTCTTTTTTTTTTTTTTTTTTGAGTCGGGGGCTCGCTCTGTTACCCAGGCTGGAGTGCAGTGGCACCATCTCGGCTCACCGCAACCTCTGGCTCCTGGCTTCAAGCGAATCTCCTGCCTCACCCTCCCTAGTAGCTGTGACTAAGGAGCTTGCCACGATGCCTGGCTAATTTTTGTATTTTTGTTGTCGTTGTTGTTTTAGTAGAAATGGGGTTTCACTATGTTGGCCAGGCTGGTTTTGAAAGATCTAGAACCAGAAATACCATTTGACCCAATAATCCCATTACTGGGTATATAGTCAAAGGAATATAAATCATTGAATATTTTTATCTAGATATTTCCTTATCTAAGTTTTCTAGTACTTAAACTCTGTTTATCACTATATGTTACTATTTCACCCTTAAAATAAAATATTCTTTAGGGCCTTAAAGTAGAAACAAATGGCACACTCAAATGGAATAATATAGAACAGACTATATAACAAAGTGTGAGCCTGAATAATATCGACCAGGGATAATAAAGCATCCTGGGGCTAGCAACAGCCTCGAGAAATTCCCATTTTGAGGCCTGAAAGATACAATGAGGCAATGATATTGAAACTAGTAAAATCCACATGATTATCTCAATTGATGCAGAAAAGGCCTTTGACAAAATTCAACAACCCTTCATGCTAAAAACTCTCAATAAATTAGGTATTGATAGGACGTATCTCAAAATAATAAGAGCTATCTATGACAAACTCACAGCCAATATCATACTGAATGGGCAAAAACTGGAAGCATTCCCTTTGAAAACTGGCACAAGACAGGGATGCCCTCTCTCACCAATCCTATTCAACATAGTGTTGGAAGATCTGGCCGGGGCAATCAGGCAGGAGAAGGAAATAAAGGGTATTCAATTAGGAAAAGAGGAAGTCAAACTGTCCCTGCTTGCAGATGACATGATTGTATATCTAGAAAACCCCACTGTATCAGCCCAAAATCTCCTTAAGCTGATAAGCAACTTCAGCAAAGTCTCAGGATACAAAATCAATGTACAAAAATCACAAGCATTCTTGTACACCAAGAACAGACAAACAGAGAGCCAAATCATGAGTGAACTCCCATTCACAACTGCTTCAAAGAGAATAAAATATCTAGGAATCCAACTTATAAGGGATGTGAAGGACCTCTTCACGGAGAACTACAAACCACTGCTCAATGAAATAAAAGAGGATACAAACAAATGGAAGAACACTCCATGCTCATGGGTTGGAAGAATCAATATCGTGAAAATGGCCATACTGCCCAAGGTAATTTATAGATTCAATGCCATCCCCATCAAGCTACCAATGACTTTCTTCACAGAATTGGAAAAAACTACTTTAAAGTTCATATGGAACCAAAAAAGAGCCCGCATCACCAAGTCAATCCTAAGCCAAAAGAACGAAGCTGGAGGCATCACGCTACCTGACTTCAAAATATACTACAAGGCTACAGTAACCAAAACAGCATGGTACTGGTACCAAAACAGAGATATAGATCAATGGAACAGAACAGAGCCCTCAGAAATAAAGCCACATATCTAGAACTATCTGATCTTTGACAAACCCAACAAAAACAAGAAATGGGGAAAGGATTCCCTATTTAATAAATGGTGCTGGGAAAACTGGCTAGCCATATGTAGAAAGCTGAAACTGGATCCCTTCCTTACATCTTATACAAAAATTAATTCAAGATGGATTAAAGACTTACATGTTATACCTAGAACCATAAAAACCCTAGAAGAAAACCTAGGCAATACCATTCAGGACATAGGCATGGGCAAGGACTTCATGTCTAAAACATCAAAAGCAATGGCAACAAAAGCCAAAATTGACAAATGGGATCTAATTAAACTAAAGAGCTTCTGCACAGCAAAAGAAACTACCATCAGAGTGAACAGGCAACCTACAGAATGGGAGAAAATTTTCGCAACCTACTGATCTGACAAAGGGCTAATATCCAGAATCTACAATGAACTCAAACACATTTACAAGAAAAAAACAAACAACCCCATCAAAAAGTGGGTGAAGGACATGAACAGACACTTCTCAAAAGAAGACATTTATGCAGCCAAAAAACACATGAAAAAATGCTCATCATCATTGGCCATCAGAGAAATGCAAATGAAAACCACAATGAGATACTATCTCACACCAGTTAGAATGGCCATCATTAAAAAGTCAGGAAACAACAGGTACTGGAGAGGATGTGGAGAAATAGGAACACTTTTACACTGTTGGTGGGACTGTAAACTAGTTCAACCATTGTGGAAGTCAGTGTGGTGATTCCTCAGGGATCTAGAACTAGAAATACCATTTGACCCAGCCATCCCATTACTGGGTATGTACCCAAAGGACTATAAATCATGCTGCTACAAAGACACATGCACACGTATGTTTATTGTGGCACTATTCACAATAGCAAAGACTTGGAACCAACCCAAATGTCCAACAACAATAGACTGGATTAAGAAAATGTGGTACATATACACCACGGAATACTATGCAGCCATAAAAAATGATGAGTTCATGTCCTTTGTAGGGACATGGATGAAACTGGAAAACATCATTCTCAGTAAACTATCGCAAGGACAAAAAACCAAACACCGCATGTTCTCACTCACAGGTGGGAATTGAACAATGAGAACACATGGACACAGGAAGGGGAACATCACACACTGGGGACTGTTGTGGGGTGGGAGGGGGGAGGGACAGCATTAGGAGATATACCTAATGCTAAATGATGAGTTAATGGGTGCAGCACACCAACATGGCACATGGATACATATGTAACAAACCTGCACATTGTGCACATGTACCCTAAAACTTACAGTATAATAATAATTAAAAAAAAAAAAGAAAAGAAACTAGTAAAATCTGCAGTTTTAGAAAAGGCCTACTGTAAATGCTAGAAGATAGCTTCCGGCCTTTTGGCTAAGATCAAGTGTAAATGACTAGAAGACTTTGAAAGAGAAATCTTCACCAACCTATGGTCCTGTAGGTAAGAAATCTAAGGAATAATTATCTTGACTCTTGTCTTTCATCCTCTTCCCTCGAGCTGATGATTACCCATTGGCTGAAACAAAGGACAGTTCAGAGTGCAAGACACCTATTTGATGCTACCTGTAAACTTCCAGAATTCAAGCACATATGAAGAAATGTGGACTAAAACCAGAGTCAAGTAGAGAACACCCAACAACATCTTAGATTATGCATGATTAATGCTTACAGTCTCTCAGCAGTTTGACGATAACCACAGTTTCACTGTTTTCGTTATCCAGTCTTTCTACAATTTTAACTTTCACTCCTTTCACATGGTCTCTCTTTTCTCTAGTATTTTTAAAATTTGTTTCTTGTCTTTGGCAGTATACAGTTTTAGTATCAAGTTTCATGTTATTTATTTTGCTTTTGACATAGATCTATATAAAGAGATACAAACTTTAGCTCTTCAAATGTTATCTCACTTCTATTTTTTCTGCTCTTTACACCTGAGATGCTAAGTGATATATACAGATATATTAAACCTTCTTATTTCATCATCCATATAGCTTATCTGTTCATATTTTGTATCTCTATGTCTTTTGGTGTTTAATTCTTTTAGATACATTTTCTTTCCAGTTAATTCAGTACATTAAGTTACAGACTTTATTTACGGAAAATCCATTTTAAGAGGGCTGTCCTTTGATTCCTAATAGTCTTTTGCAGAATGATTTTTGTATTGCCTCTTTTGTTTATAAAATTTTCATGCATATATTTTCTATAGTTTTTATTATTCTAATATATTCAGCCCTTCATGATTTATATATATTATTTATGTTTCTAGCTGAATTTTCACTTACAGTTGCTTGCATTCTTTTATACCATGTGATCATGGTAAATCCACATTTTGACTTGATATTTATAAGTCCTACAGGACTATACTGGTGAAACATTTCTTTAATAAAAAAGTTGCTTTTGCCTCTAAATGTAGTCAGTGGAACCACTGGCTAAATGAGTATAACCTTCTCAATATCTCATCTCAAGATAAAAGTCTGCTTCATTCATAGCTGAAGAAAGGCTTGGTTCCCAGTTGCGGAGTGACAATAGGCATGCAGTAACTGGGCAGAGCTTATTGACATGTAGGTCATCTTCAAGTGTTCCAGGTCCAATTCACATTAATTTTGGATGGAGATGTAGACCGTGGAGACTTTTATTACCTCTTTTAGTATCTTTTGTTGAAAGTTATTCATCTCAAACACTGCCTTCCATGGTCTAATTTTTCTGCAAGGGGTAGATAACCCAGTGTACATATTTAGCCATAGTGACAGAAGTAGCGGTGCTTCTAAACCAACTTTAGTGTAGTTGACACTTTTATAATGAACATAAAATGATTTTGAATTTGCTTTTTTTTTTCTTTTTTTTTTTTGACACAGTGTTGCTTTGTTGCCCAGGCTGGAATGCAGTAGTGCAATCTTGGCTCACTGCAGCCTTGACTGCCTGAGCTCAAGTGAGCCTCCCACCTAAGCCTCCCAAGTAGCTGGGACTACAGGCACACAACATCAAAACTGTTTGTTTCTTTGTTTGTTTTTTAATTTTTGTAGAAATGGAGATTACACCATGTTGCCCAGGCTGATCTTGAACTCCTGGACTCAAGCCATTCTCCTTACTTAGCCTCCCAAAGGTCTTGGATTACAGGCATGAACCACTGTGTCTGACCTGACCTTGTTTGTCTTTAACAACGTTACTTAGTGTTTCTTACAGCTGTGGTAACTAATTTATTGATTCCTTTGCATCTCATTATCTATATTCCCACACAATGATTCAAGACTGAAATTCTTCAAGGCTTTTTCCTAGAACAACTTCTACTTTAATTCTATATTATTTCCTAAATGGCCTTACTCAGGTTCTAAGCTAATTTATACTATAGATAAATGAAAAAATAAATATCTCTGCCTAGATATTTCTATCAATTGTCAGGTGACTATAATACATGTTTTAAAATATTTCCAAAGTCAAAAAGCCTGAAAATAATCTTTACTCTTGAATGATAACTTCACTGTATAGGTATATAGTATTCCAGATTATATTTATTTGTTTTTCTTTTAACACATTAAATATTTTGTTTCACGCTCTTCTTAGTTGCGTGGTTTCTAACAAAAAGTTCACTGTAATTCTTATCTTCGTTTCTCTGTAGGTTAGATCCCCAAGGCACAAATTTCTCATTTCTAATTTTTTTCAGTGCTTTGATTCATCATTATTTATTATTTATTTGTTATGCTATCTTAGAGTTTTGAGTCCTGGATATTTGGCTGTATCTACTCTTAAAAGTTTATTTAAAAGGTTGGATTATTTCCTAAATGTATAAATAAAATAATTAAAATGTTTGTAATGTCTGAAACCTTAAATTCAGTCAACAGATTCAGTTTTATAATCAGACATTTTTAAAATTTATATTTATAAGGAAGATTTGTTAAACACAACTTTTAGCAAAAAGTCTATATGAACAGATCTTACACACCTACAGAGAGAGAAAACAAATTTGACATCTAGTCAGTTACATTATTTATTTTACATATGTATGTTCTTTTTACTTGCAGAGTTGCATATGTTATACTTGAGAGCATTGCAAATATGGGTTAATGGAGTAGTTATTATGTGAACTAATGGAATAGTTATTATGCGAACTAAAACTAAACTGAACAGACTCTAAAACACTTTTGATTGAAAAGATAACTATTTTAGGCCAGCAGGGTGCTTAAATCATGAGTTTTTCAAAATTTGCAGCACTTTGGGCATAAAACAGACATTACTATGTAAATACCATCAAGAGGTTAAATATATGTCTTTAAAATAAATGACTGTCCTAATAACACCAGATAGCCTGACCTAAAAATAAGTAATTTGTTTTAATGCCAAAAAGTCATGATGATTTTTAACATCTATAAAAACATCTTTTCAAATAATTATATTGCTCATTGTATACTTTGTGGAGTAAACTATTGTGTCTACACGGTATTCACTATGGTTTGAACAGGGACTCTCCAAAATTCGGGTGTTGCCAATGTGAAGGTATTGCCAATTCAGGTGTTGCCAATGTGAAGAAGTGGGTTCATTAAGAGGTGAGAAGGCCGTGAGAACTTCTTGATCATGAATGGGATGAAGGTCTTTATAAAAGAGGCTTTATCCAGCATTTGGCCAGCTTGCTTTTTAACCTTCTGCCCTATGGAGACAAGGCCAGAATGCCCTTAGCAGACCAAGTGCTGGTGCCTTAGTCTTGGACTTCTCTGCCTCCAGAATTCTGAGGCAATACATTTCTGTTCTTTATAAATGAACCAGTCTTTGATATTTGGTTATAGTAACACAAAACAGAGTAAGGCAGTATGTTGCATATACTCCCAATGTGTTTCAGCTTTTTTATTGCATTTACAAAATAATTAAATATAAATTTTCAAGATAAATATAAAGTCTGTTTGTGTGTATTTCTAATTTTGTTCCAACTCCACAGAAATTGTGAGAAGTAATATTTAGACAAACAAGTAATGTGTTTTTTTCTATAACTCAAGTAAGTTAATTCTTATGTTAAATTACTTATTATATCATTAACTATGAAGTAATTTTTTGCATTATTTGTTATGAAGTAAAGAATATTTCCATAATTGTTTGAACTCTTACAAGTAAAATAATAGGGCAAATTGTTTTAAGAATCATTCAAAAATTAATGTTTCTATTTAGACAGAAGAAACACCTGTGAGTTTATTCGTTTATCAACATTTCAGTTTAATTAACAAAGGGTATATTGAGCGTAATTATAGACCAGACACTGCATTGCAAGCAGAGAATAAAAACGAATAAAAAGAAGTGCTAATTCTGGCTGTTCATTGTTCATTAGGCACAGGCAGGTATTTACAAAAAAGAGGTAATATACCATCATTGATGCCTTGAGAAAAATACAGCCCGGGCGCGGTGGCTCATGCCTGTAATCCCAGCACTTTGGGAGGCCGAGGCGGGCGGATCTTGAGGTGAGGAGATCGAGACCATCCTGGCTAACACGGTGAAACCCAATCTCTACTAAAAATACAAAAAATTAGCCGGGCGTGATGGCGGGTGCCTGTAGTCCCAGCTACTCAGGAGGCTGAGGCAGGAGAATGGCCTGAACTCGGGAGGCGGAGCTTGCAGTGAGCAGAGATCACGCCATTGCACTCCAGCCTGGGCGACAGACAGAGCGAGACTCAGTCTCAAAAAAAAAAAAAAAAAGAAAAGAAAAGAAAAAGAAAAATACAGGTAAAGTTTAAAAAATGCACATAGACTGTCTACTTCTAAAGATTTTACTTCCTGTTTGTTTTCAATAATGTAAGTTTCAAATCTTGCTCTGCACCTGATGAGCCTGGTTCATTAGTGTCATTCAGCAATTGTTAAGATAATTGCCCTGATATGACTACTAAGCTTGCTGTGTGAGGAACCTCATCCTGGAGATGTGTGGACCATCACGTAGCTTTTCTGTATAGATGATAGCAAATGTTATATGATATAAGAATCCTGCCAGGATAAGGAGGTGGAAAAACAAAAAGGAGCACAAAAGTACTGCATCAAAACCTGGGTATCTCCCTCTCATGGTACGGGAACCTTTACAGTTAACAATAAGCTCATAGACAATTTCAAAAATATCGAATTATTTATCTGTACAAATAGTATTAAAATATAGATTTTACGCTAAGAACCTAAATTAAAGAAATATAACATCTCCTCACATGTTATACAACCCAATTGTAGCTGTTACATTAACAATTTTTTTTTTTTTTTTTTTTTTTTTTTTTTTTTTTTTGAGACAAAGTCTCTCTCACACCCAGGCTGGAGTGCAGTGGCACAATCTCGGCTCACTGCAGCCTCCACCTCCCAGGTTCAAGCGATTCTCCTGCCTCAGCCTCCAGAGCAGCTGGGATTACAGGCATACACCACCTCGCCTGGCTAATTTTTGTATTTTTAGTACATAAGGGATTACACGATGTTGGCCAGGCTGGTCTCAAACTCCTGACCTCAAGTGATCTGCCTGTTTTGGCCTCCCAAAGTGGTCAGATTACAGGCATGAGCCACCATGTCCGGCCAACTAATTCTTATGTGTAATGTTAAAAGTGTAGGTCATTTCCAAATTACAAAAAAAAAAAAAAAATCCTCTTACATTTAATTTAGTTTTACATTTAAAAATCTGATGAAGTTTTTGTTACTATGTATCCCTCTTTAGATTATATTCTGAATTGATTAATTTGGAATATCCAAGTAGTAAATTAAAATTTGCCAGAATTCCATTAATTACATGTAATAGACTTACAGAGATCAAAACAATATTCAAATATGGGTACTGCATGACCGTTTGTGTTTAATGCTATGATACGGTTTGGCTCTGTGCCTCTACGTCAATCTCATGTTGAATTGTAATTCCCAATGTTGGGCAGTGACCTGGTGGGAGGTGATTGGATCATGGGGGTAGATTTGCCACATGCAGTTCTCATGATAGTGAGTGAGTTCTCGCAAGATCTGATGGTGAGTGAGTTCTCGCAAGATATGATGGTTTAAAAGTGTGTGGCACTTCCCTCTTGCTCTTTCTGTCTCCTGCCAACATGTGAAGAAGGTGTTTGCTTTCCCTTTGCCTTCTGCCATGATTGTAAGTTTCCTGAGGCCTTCTAGCTATGCTTCGTGTACCAGACTGTGGAACTGTGAGTCAATTAAACCTCTTTGCTTCATAAATTACCCAGTCTCTGGTAGTTCTTTATAGTAGTGTAAGAGTGCACTAACAGAAAGTTGGTATCGAGAGTTCGGTATTGCTTTAAAGATACTTGAAAATGTGGAATTGACTTTGGATCTAGGTAATAGTCAGAGGTTGGAACAGTGTGGAGGGCTCAGAAGAAGACAGGAAGATGAGGGAAAGCTTGGAACTCCCTGGAGACCTGTTGAACTGTTGTGACCAAAATGCTGACAGTGACATGGGCAGTGAAGTCCAGGCTGAGGTGAGCTCAGATGGAGACAAGGAACTTATTGGGAACCGGAACAAAGGTCCCTCTTGCTATGCTTTTGCAAGGAGACTGAGAGCATTGCAACCCTGCCTTAGGCATACGTGGAACTTTGAATCTGAGATCAATGATTTGGGGTATCTGGCAGAAGAAATTTCTAAACAGCAAAGCATTCAAGAGATAGCCTGGCTGCTCCTAACAGCATATGTGTTCACAAAGAGATGGTCTGAAATTGCAACTTATGTTTAAAAGGGAATCAGAGCATAAAAGTTTGGAAAACTTGTAGCCTGACCATGTGGTAGAAAAGAAAAGCCCATTTTCTGGAGAGAAATTCAAGCCAGCTGCAGAAATTTGCTTAAGTAAAGAGAAGCCAAATGTTAAAAGCCCAGACAATGGGGAAAATGTCTTCAGAAAATGCCAGAGACCTTCGAAGCAGCCCCTCTCATCACAGTCCTGGAGGCCTAGGAGGAAAAAACTGGTTTTGTGGGGTTAACCCAAGGTCCTCTTGCTCTGTGCAACCTCGTGACATGGCACCCTGTGTCACAGCCACTCCAGCTCCAACTGTGGCTACCAGGGCCAAAGCACAGCTCAGCCTGTTGTTTCAGCAGGTGCAAGCCATAAGCCTTGATAGCTTGCATGTGGTGTTGAGCGTGCTTTTGCACAGAAGGCAAAAGTAGGCACTTGGAAGCCTCCACCTAGATTTCAGAGGATGTATGCAAATGCCTGGATCTTGAGGCAGTCTGCTGCAGGGGCAGAGCCCTCATGGAGAAGTTTTACTAGGGCAGTGCAGAAGGGAAATGTGGGATTGAAACCCCCATACAGAGTTCCCACTGGGGCATTGCCTAGTGGAGCTGTGAGAAGAGGGCCGTGTTTCTCCAGAATGGTAGTTCCACGGACAGACTGCAACACGTAACTGGAAAAGCTGCAGGCACTCAACACCAGCCCTTGAACACAGACACAGGGGATATAACCTGTAGAACCACAGGGGCAGAGTTGCCCAAGGCCATGGGAGCCCAATTCTTGCATCAGCTTGACCTGCATGTGAGACATGGAGTCAAAGGAGATCATTTTGCAACTTTAAGGTTTAATGACGGCCCTATTGGATTTTGAACTTGCATGGGGCCTGTTGCCCCTTTGATTTGGCCAATTTCTCCCACTTGGAACAAGTGCATTTACCCAATGCCTATACCCCCATTGTATCTAGGAAGTCACTAACTTGCTTTTGATTTTACAGGCTTATAGGTGGAAGGGACTTGCCTTATCTCAGATGAGACTTTGAACTTGGATTTTTGGGTTAATGCTGTAATGACTTGGTGGACTGTTGGGAAGGTATGATTATGTTTTAAAATGTGAGAAGGACATGAGATTTGGGAGGGCCCAGAGGTGGAATGATATGGTTTGGCTCTGTGCCCCCACCCAAGTCTCATGTTGAATTTTAGTTCCCAGTGTTGAGGGAGGTACCTGGTGAGAGATGACTGGATCATGGGGGTGGATTGATCCATTTTTAAAATGTTCAGTTCATCATTTCACCAAATTATTTGATAACTGCTGATGACCACTGCCTATTTCCATGTGTTTTAATGAAGGATTATAAAATATTGACTTTCTAATCAATTTTCTTGAATTTATCATTAACCATTCTTCTTTTAAATATAAAACAACTATGCTTCATCAATGTTGTCGTAGCATTAAGTACAGTCAGTTGAAGAGAGGCATGTATATGATAAACTCCTTCTCTTTATTTATACTTACCCATTTCAGAAAATGGTCTCCCAGCAATCTTTAAAGACTTTTTGCATCTTTTTTTTAAATTTAAGATTTTTTATTTGTAATGATTTTCAACTATCATTATTTTATTTTATTTTAATGCTCAAATTGTTCCACTTACAACTAGTAGGAATTCTCTGAGAAAACCAAAATCAATTAAAACAGGTTCCCCTCCTCCCTAAAAATCCAAAGAAAGTTTTAGTCATCATATTAAGAAAACATAGCTGCATTCATAAAGTCAGTGTAAAATTTGATTTGTTTTCTGAAATTATATTTAAAAATGTTTGATAACTTGATGTTCAAATAAAAAGAGATATTTCAGATACACTGACTGATCCCAATGTTTAGCGTGAGACTGTAGATAGCTGCCTTTCTTATAATTAAACTTCTTATCTAGTTAAAGTACCAATCAGATATGTCAAATGTGCCAAGTTCTAATGACTATTGTTATTGAGAGCTTGAAATTTGAAATTTTCCCAGTGGTCCAAAAGTAGGATAATGGTCCTCTTTCTTAGATATCTGGCCAAAAAAATATTCCTTTGATAACCAACAAACCAAAATATGGAAAAAAATTATATGATCATAATCCAAATCTTCATAAGGCAGTACACATAGTTTTATACTTCACCCATTCTTTTTTATATACTACCTCTATATCTAAACAATTGGGTTTCTTATATGCTGCTCCATAGAGTTTTGGATATAAAAGTTTGTAAGTAAATGATTTAGTATGTCTTGAAGTCAGGTGACTTTGTAAAACAAAATTATTGGCAACAAAATAAACGCAGTAGTTATGTATCACTGTGCACACGTTAATCCATTTTACTAATTACTTTCACTTGCATTAAGTAATTCTAGGAAATATAACAGCTTATTCAGAGAAAAATCTTAATAGAGACCGTTTTGAGAAAACACTACTTTCCTTTCTTACCCTTATCCCTGTGTCCCTCATAGATAAGTCATTATGAATAAGATCTTTCACTACAGCTTGTAAAAGGGTAACGTTTTACTACTTTTAAAAAAGTTAATAGTTTATATCTTCAGTTAGGTCATCAACTAAGTGCTTGCTGTTAGAAAAAGAAAAAATATTCATAAATATCTTTCTAATTTTTATCCAATACATTTTAAACCATACTCAGATAAAGCATTTTTGAGTTAGATGAGGTGGACCGAGGTCCAGAGTTGCCACTTATTAAATTTATGGTCTCTGTCAAATCACAGGACTGAACTATTTTCTTCATCTTAAAATAAATATAATATGGGGCCTAATTCAATTCTTATTATGAGAATTTAACAGGATTTTATGAATGTGTGCACAGGCACATGTAGATGTGTGTATTACTTATAATCATATCTAGTAATAAATTCTTAATAAACATAATAATTGGTATAATTATTATGAGCATCAGTAAGAGTATTAGCATCTCAGAATCTTAAATTTATCCTTACTGATAATGTGTAAGAAAAAGTAAAACTAGCATGTAGATCCCATTAATTTTAAATTTCTTTTATAGAGTACTTTCTTGCAGTTGCAATATTTTTTTCTAGTTATGAGTCACTTCCCATTAGAAAGGTTAGAGCTTAAGAGGTAGCTTAATTCTCTCAGGCCATAAAGATAACATTATACCCCTATGCAGTTATTGTTATTGATGTTCTGTTCACTCAAATATTTCAAAGCAACTTGTAAACATATATTTTCAAGGAATATCTCACATACCAGAAGGATGAGACTAATCTTATACTTCTTTCATTTACTACTAGTACTTTTTGAAACTGAAGTCAACCTTTAAAGCAGGCAATTAAGTTATGAGTACAAAGGAATGTACACTGCTCAGAGATCCCTAAAGTACTTAAGCATAATGAGGAAATTTGGTGATGATGGAGAATTTCACTCATTTATCAATTACTCCAATGACCATTCCAATTATTTGGACGCACTGATTTAAATTATAATGAAAAAAATTCATAACATCAAATCCAGTGGCAATGTGATTTCGCTCTGTACCAAGCAGTCTATCATAGTAAAGCTGATATTTCTGTTTTCATGGAAAGTACTATTTCAAATTGTTTTTGATTGCATATCATAACTAGTATTCTGAATTATTAAACTACTAATATATGCACACAGAGAAGAAGGTTTATGAAGCACATCAACGTGGGTGGATAATAAATGTTGCAGTATTTTTTATTGTGATTAAATATCATTTGCCCAGGAATCAGTATATTGATATTTTAAAATCACAAGTTACAGAAAATAAAATATCCAATGTGTTACGCACCGTCAGTACAATAATATGAAGTAATATACTAATATCAGTCCCATACAAATGATTCCTGTCAAAATCACACCCTGTTAGCCTTCCCTGTCCTGATTACCTATCGGGTCTCCCTGCTTCTGCACTTGTTATTCTACCCCTATCTCTCAGCTGCTAGTTATCTTTTCAAAATATAAGATAAATCATGACACTTAGCTCCCAGAACCATCCAGTAGCTTTTTGTAATTCTCCAAAATCAAAATCGAGTCCTTAATATAGTTTTGAAGACACTGCATGACTGAGTTTTCCTCCCTCCACCTCTCTGACTGCATTTCCTGCTATTGTTCTTGAATATCCTCAATCTTCTTGCTCTTCCTGACTCCAAATACATGATGGTTCAATGGATCAGTTCTTCCAGGTTCCTGGTCACATAACACTATATCTGAAAGACCTTCCTTGATCACTTTATAAAAAATAACAGTCTACCTTGCACAGTTTATCTCTCTTATCATTTCTATTTTTTAACCTTAACACATTATTTGACATTCACCACAGTGCTTACTTCATTTGTTTTACCTGTCTTAATCCATGGAGCAGGAAGACAGGGCTGTCCATGAACAGAATATTATGTAGAATGTCAGTGACTATTTGACAAACAGATGAATGAGGTTTAGGTACTATTTGTCAATTTATTTTTAAAGAATAACTGGTAGCACCATATTTTTCACTTAAAGATTATATTAAATGTTATAGAGATTACTTATTGACTACTTTTAATTTCTCGTTTCAAAATGCCTTAGGTGCATAGCATAATGCACAAGCTAGTATTAAAAAGTCAATAATGTGTGGAGTCCCTGTGGATATCAAAATGTCTTATCAATTCAAAGAGAAATTTAATCTATCATGGTGGGGTTTATTTGAAAATGCAGATGAAAAATCAAAAACACTTCTTAACATTTTAAATATAGCCAAAGACTGCTTATAACACTTTATATTATGGTACTATAAATTTTATCTACAAAACATACAATAAGTAGAATGTACCATTTATCCATACGAAATACTGATAAAATACTAATGCTATTACATTTTCTAAAAAATAAGAGAATTTCAGCCATTGAATCTCAGTGATAAAAAGCTTGTAGTTTTATATGGGAAATACAGCACTTTTCATATACTGCGTTAATGTGAAAGTAGACCAGGCTAAATTTAGTTTAAGAGTGTACCTCGGGAAGTACATTTCATTTCATATGATTTTGTAGGATGTTAATTATTATATTCTTTTGACAAATATTTATTTTGAACAAGTACTTTTCTGAGCATTAAAGATGTAACTGGGATGAAAACTGTCAATGACCCAGCTCATATCATGATATGCTAGATTTGAGAGATATAGACCAGGCAATTCCTATGTAAAATGCTGTGAATAATTGTTTATACGAAAATTTAAAAGTACGAGGTAAGAGATTAATACAGAGGCATGAACAGGATATGGTTCAGATTTAGTTGGTTTGGAGATATTTAGTTTGTGGGAAGGGGAAGAGCAACAAGCATTTTGGCCAGAGGTCTTGTTTTGACCAAAATAGAACCTTCTTGGGAGTTTTTGAGCAAAAAGAAAAAAAAAGCAAAAAAAAAAGAAAAAAATCACTAGAAGGAATCACAGTAGCTGCTGAGTATAGTATAATTTGCCAGAGTTTGTAGATCACTTTAAAAGGCACAGAAATAATTCAAGGGAGCAATCATGGCATTCTGAACTAAAGAGGTACTGATGGAGTTACTGAGAAATTGAACATTTCTGAATATGTGTTGGATTTGCTGATTATATTGGTGTGGGATGTGAGGGAAAGACAAGTGTCAAGCATAACACCATGTTTATTTGGCCTAAGAGACAGAAAAAAATAGAGTTCTAAAACAATGAGTTTGGGTAGACTTAGTAATAAACAAATTGAGTGGTGATGAGACAGTTTCTTTGATAAGTTAACTGAACTAGGCTACTATCACCAGTTATTCAAGTAAACACTAGATGTGATGTGACTGACGTCCACAATCAGTTGACTTTAAGGAAGGGAAAATATCCTAGATATACTGGGTGAACCTGAATCAATTATTTGAAAGGTCTTAAAGAAGCAGAACTAAATCATTCCTGATTTTGAAGAAATTCTATCTGTGGACAACCACTTCAGCTCAGGCTCTGGAATTCCAACCTACTTTTCCAGCTTTCTCTGATATTTGGAAATTAACTAGCCAGTCCCCAAAATCGTGAGAGCCAGTTCCTTCAATATATCTGTAATTCATATATTTTTATTTCTTCTTCTCCTGTTGAATTCTGACTAACAAAACTGGGTAGTACTTTTTTTTTTTCTTGAGCTATCTATGAATTTCACAAAGGGAGATGTCAGAAAAATATATGAAAACAGAATCCAAATGCCATGGGAGATGTGTGTATTAGAGAATTACGTGTTGGAGTTATTGGCTTACAGATCCCTGGGGCAGACAAAAAAAGATCCCCCAGAAGATATTCACATCAAATCCCTGGAACCTGTGAATGTTACCTTACTTGGAAAAAGGGTCCTTGAAGATGTAATTAAGTTTAGAATCTTGAGATAAAGAGATGATCGCCACAGGTTATTGTCATGGTCTGAATGTTTGTGTCTCCTCAAAATTTATATGTTAAAACTTAACCCACAAGGTAGTGGTATTAAGAGGTGGGGCCCTTGGGCAGTTATTAGATTAAATGGCAGAACCCATTTAATCCAAAATGGGATTAGTGCTTTTATCAAAGAGGCTAGAGGAAACCGGTTTGCCCCTTCTACCATTTGAGGACACACTGAGAAGTTTCTGGTCTTCGACCCAGAAGAAGGCCCTCATCAAAACTCGACCATTCTGGCACCCTGATCTTGGACTTCCCAGTCTCCAGAATTGTGAAAAATACATTTCCGTTGTTTATAAGCCACCTAGTTTATGGCATTTTGCTGTAGCAGCTCAAGTGGATTATTACAATTATTGGGGTAATCCCGAAATTCAATGACAATTGTTCTTCTAAGAGACACACAGAAGGAAACAGACACACAAAGAAAGAGATGATGGGACTAGGCGATGTGACTACAGAGTCAGGGAGTTGCAGTCATGTAGCCCACGTCCACAAGTTGAGGAACGAAGACAGGTGGCAGAAGCGAGAAGAGACAAGAAATGGATTCTCCTCTTGGGTCTGCAGATGGCGTGGAGCCCTCCCAATTCCTGCCTCAGCCTTCAAATTTATGAAAAAGGGTTCCAGAACTATAAGAAAACACATTTCTATTGCTTCAAGCTGCTCATTTTTGTGGTAATTTGTTAAAGCACTCTCAGAAAGGTAATACAATCATATTTAAAGCCACAGTTCTGAAGAAGACAAATTTGGAGGTGGGTACAGACAGAAACAAGAGATCTAAGAAGTGACTTCTAGGGCACTCCCAAATTAAGAAATTGGAAAAATGAAGCAAATCTCATGAACGTGTGTGAGAGGGATTGTCCAAAACAGTATAAGCACCAAAGAGATTACTATTTTAGCATCCTGGAAAAACACGCATCCTAAGGTAAATATGGTCAGTGTGTCAAGTTCAGGTAGGCTGAAAGAAATGAATACTGCAAATTGACATCTATATATTTGGTGTTGTCATCAGTAACCTCTATAATACAAGTTTTAATCCTGTGTGACAGTTAAGGGCTAATTTCTGTACTCAACAGAGAATTGCAGGAATGAAAATAAATACATTGAGTAAAGATATCCATTTTTTTTTTTTTTTTTTTTTTTTGAGATGGAGTCTCACTCTGCTGAGTGCAGTGGCACGATCTCGGCTCACTGCAACCTCCGCCTCCCAGGTTCAAGCCATTCTCCTGCCTCAGCCTCCTGGGTAGCTGGGACTACAGGCATGTGCCACCACACCTGACTAACTTATTGTATTTTTGTAGAGACAGGGTTTCATCATGTTAGACAAGATGGTCTGGATCTCCTGAACTCCTGATCCGCCCACCTCAGCCTCCCAAAGTGCTGAGATTACAGGCATGAGCCACCACGCCCAGGCCAAAGATATCTCTTTGTGGCATTTTTGCTTTAAAGAGAAGCTGAGGAAGATCGTGGTAGCTGGGCAGAACAGTGAGGTCAAGGATGTGACTGTGTGTGTGGTATATGTGCATGTGTATGTGTACGTGTGTTTTTGTGCATGTAATCGCATATAATACATTCTATTGGCTGCAACCAATATAATGAGCTGCAACCATTACAGAGAAATTTATAAAATAATAATCAACAACCGCAAAATAATGAAAATCTACTCTGAATGTGTTATTAGAATTGATTTATTTAGACCCTATGGAAAGAAGAAGATCCTATTTGAAAGTGATACAAGAAAGTAGACTTTAAAAACGGGCTTCTGGAACTTCTGTGACTCACCTTATTGTCATATAAAACAGTTCTTCTTTCTGAGAAGAGTAAATGAATTTGGCTACTTTAATTTTGTAACCAAACAAGCTAAGTATTGTCTCCAGTTTTGTCTTCAAATACACAGTTTAACCAGTTTTTTTTTTTTAAGGCACGTGGTTTGTCGATTAACTATGGATTATTGACAAACAAATGAGATTGTAACAAGGGTGACTAGTATTGTCTGCTTTGTTTCTATAATAGAAGCTTGCTTTTTTGGTCATTCATCAGGCTAAATTTTTTTTCTGTTTCATCTTATTTGCCAATTGATTTTAGCAACTTTCATTGAGAACTGAATTTTTTTTTAAACTAGGCTTAATGTTTATTATAAAAAGAATAATGAGGTGAATTTTAGTACACTAAGAAAGACTAGTAAAAAGTCCTTCCTACAAAAGTTCTTCATTTAAAATAATCTCAAGCATTTTTTAATGTTTTACCCCCACAGGTTTTTATGCTCTGTAGATGTGGTTTTAAGAATTTTTCATGTTTGTCTCTCCCTTCCTCCCTTCCTTCGCTCCTTCAAATCTCTCCCCTTTATCTTTCTTCCCATGTCTTCCTCTCTTTCTTTATTCCTTTACCTCAGTAATTTGGGGCAAACAGAGAATATGCAAAAATATTTTGTCTTGCAACTAGATTCCTTGAGAAAAACAGAGAAAATTTTTCAAAGAAGAACATGTATTGATTTCTTATAGTATATTCCTTTTGGAAGTGGTAATGATTGACAATGTCAATATCTAATTGTGCCTTTTCTTGCACTATTAAACACTGAGAGCAAGATTTTTACTTTGTCTACTGTTAACATATTAAAACATAGCCTGCATATCTGTTTCAGACACAAAGTGTCATAAGAATCTTCTGAAAACAGTTTGCACCTCTTTTCTTTCCTTGTTTCTATATGCGTCTGTTCTCCCTGGTGATGGTGTCTGTGTGGTCAGAGTCTCTCAGTTCTAAGCTTAGAACCACTTGTGACAGTTTATCAGTCCTGTCTCTTTGCAGAACAAGAAAGTCCTGACACATGGCCAATATCCAGAGAGCTCTTTGGCTTGAAATCTAGATTATTCAAGTATTTCCCGGAATTGATTTAATGTATCGTAATGGTCTTACCCAGGGCCAAAAGCTAGATAACAATTCTGTGGGCAGCAGCAGCTTCTTAATTCATAGATGTTTTAGCTGTCTTCGTGAGAGAAAAGGTACAATTCTGAGGTAGGAAATGAAAACATAGCATCTGAATCAAAGATGGGGCTAAGAAAGTGATTCTTATTTGAATGCTAAGAAACCAGGCACATAGATCATGGCCCCGAAGGGATGGAAAATAAACTGGCTTTCCTAGTGCTGGAAATAAACTGGTTGTTCCCACATGGCATACAAAAATCAGAAGACAGGAAAACATCCTAGCAAGAAATCCTCATGTCTTATTCTTTATCCTTTTGTCTAAGTGGAGGTTTTACTTGAAGCATATGGATTTTCCTTATGTTTGTGTTCCTGTTTAAATTCCGCATAATAGTGTGAATAGTGTGAATATACTGAACCCACACCCTGACGAGACCATGGCAGAACACAGGGATATGAAGGAGAGTTTGTGGCCTCTTCTCCAAAACACTGTATTTAGATCCAGCCAGTAGACGTAGCTTTATTTTTATTTGTCCCTTTTTTAAAGGAGAGTCTTTGCATTTGATGTTTTACTGTGATTAGTTTATCACGTATTATATATAATTAGAACTTAGTGTGCAAGGCAGGCAAAATGATGGAATTGGGTTGACACGCATATTTCAAACAATGTTCTAGTACCACTATCCACCTTTAATTTGATCATAAAGATTTAAATCATGTAGTAAATGGTTTAAAGGAAATTCATCCATAGGCTCAGATCAATCAAGCAGATTTTCTTTTTAAATAATTTGTACTGAGTTAGAGGTCTTGTCATCTGATGTTTCTCACAGGCTATGGGCGTTAAAATCACTTTAAGTGCTTGATAAGATTGCACATTCCTATAATTTAACTCAGATTTATTAAATCAAAATCTCTTGGAGTCTGGGCTGCAATATTGCACTGTAACAAGTTTCAATATTATACTTAGGTACCCCGATGTGAGAGAGCCTTGGCTACAGGCATTTTGTCTACAATAGATTAAGCCATAGTCATAGGAAGGGAAAAGAAAGAACTGAAAGTAATCAGAAAAGCAAATGTACAGAGAAAAATATGAAGCAAGGACAGAATGAAAAAAAAAAAAAAAACAAGAAAGTGGGAGAAAGGGGAAGGCATTTCTCCAGTAAAAGAAGACAATCAAAGAAAATGAAACAAAACACATGGAAATACTTTCCTTTTTTGAGAGTTCTAGCAACATCTCCACTGCAGCCTAATTATGCCTTCCTTCTTTGTTGAATCATAGTAACAGATAATATTTATTGAATAATTTCTAAAGGCAAATCATTACTTAAAATCTTAATATTCATAAGCTACTGACTCTCTAGAACAAATTTTTGATGTAGGCTACTTTAAAAATGAGGAGACACAGAGTGAATAGTTTGTGATTGCATAGCTAGGCACTTGCATATCTGCAGAAGCAATATTTATGAGATAAATACCCATCTTATTTAGAAATATCCTTATTTTATTTTTGGTTTTCCCAACATCTTGCTCCTCGAAAATGTTACCAGTCTTTTTTTGCACCTCTCTTAGGTGCTGTGTATATCAAGAGATGAAGCAAATGTCTGCAAAAAACGACATAACCCTTCTTTTTTCGTTTTAAGGCTTCGTCTGCTCAGAATAAAGGAAATCTTTCAGGGATATCGTCAGTGCTGACCCAAGCATCATTATTTGATATGCTTCAAAAACTTCTCAGTGACCTATAATTTATCTTTTGTTTTCCTGAATAATCCTGAAACCTATAACATCCATATATACATTCTACTGAACAGAATAGTAGTCCCCGATTTCCTTATACTTGTGTTGTTCTCTGAACTGTTCTGTTAATTTTTAAGAATAAAATTCACCCTTAGAAGCACTACAATTTCCTTCAGTCACCTAATTTACATCATGGGGCCGGGGGATATCTCTTACTGAGATTCAGATACTTCTTCCATTCGAACATGATATTTAAGCCACACACAGTCTACATTTTTTTCAGTTCTAGCCACACCCATTTTATTTTACTTAGAACTGCTTCATATTTATTGAAAGAGTCCCTGCTATTTTAAATGAGGTTTTAGAAAAGAAACAAAACAAGCAGACAAGCAAAATATTGGCAATTTTCATATATATGCTAGATATTTCTTTATAGGCTATATTTTGTGTAAGTAACGTTACACTAAAGGGGCTGAGAGTAGAATGTTCTCTGTTGTTTCTTTCCAGCATCTTTTCTTAAAAAAAATCACATTTCCAACCCCAGAAGAAAACCTAGGCAATACCATTCAGGACATAGGCGTGGGCAAGGACTTCATGTCTAAAACAACAAAAGCAATGGCAACAAAAGCCAAAATTGACAAATGGGATCTAATTAAACTAAAGAGCTTCTGCACAGCAAAAGAAACTACCATCAGGGTGAACAGGCAACCTACAAAATGGGAGAAAATTTTTGCAACCTACTCATCTGACAAAGGGCTAATATCCAGAATCTACAATGAACTCAAACAAATTTATAAGAAAAAAACAAACAACCCCATCAAAAAGTGGGCGAAGGACATGAACAGACACTTCTCAAAAGAAGACATTTATGCAGCCAAAAGACACATGAAAAAATGCTCATCATCACTGGCCATCAGAGAAATGCAAATCAAAACCACAATGAGATATCATCTCACACCAGTTAGAATGGCCATCATTAAAAAGTCAGGAAACAACAGGTACTGGAGAGGATGTGGAGAAATAGGAACACTTTTATACTGTTGGTGGGACTGTAAACTAGTTCAACCATTGTGGAAGTCAGTGTGGCGATTCCTCAGGGACTTAGAACTAGAAATACCATTTAACCCAGCCATCCCATTACTGGGTATATACCCAAAGGACTATAAATCATGCTGCTATAAAGACACATGCACACGTATGTTTATTGTGGCACTATTCACAATAGCAAAGACTTGGAACCAACCCAAATGTCCAACAACGATAGACTGGATTAAGAAAATGTGGCACATATACACCATGGAATACTATGCAGCCATAAAAAATGATGAGTTCATGTCCTTTGTAGGGACATGGATGAAACTGGAAAACATCATTCTCAGTAAACTATTGCAAGGACAAAAAACCAAACACCGCATGTTCTCACTCATAGGTGGGAATTGAACAATCAGAACTCATGGACACAGGAAGGGAAACATCACACTCCGGGGACTGTTGTGGGGTGGGGGGAGGGGCGAGGGACAGCATTAGGAGATACACCTAATGCTAACTGATGAGTTCATGGGTGCAGCAAACCAACATGGCACATGGATACATATGTAACAAACCTGCACATTGTGCACATGTACCCTAAAACCTAAAGTATAATAATAAAATAAAATAAAATAAAAAAAAAGAAGAGGTCTTCCGGTTGGACAAAAAGCAAAAAAAAAAAAAAAAAAAATCACATTTCCTTTTTGGAAGAGAGATGAAATCTAACTTCATATTTTTAAAAACAATTAATTTTTATTATAAAATGATTCTCTATAACATTTGAACACTGTGATGGGAGAAGATTACTTGAATTAAGTGCATAGAAATATCAGGAAGGAAAATCAGCCTGATATATGGCTAACCCATACTCAAAGTGTTGGATACATGAGTTTCTGTTATATTATTTCTTTGTATGTTTGAAATAATTTACAAATGAAATTGACACAACTTTGAAAAAGTAGGTTATGAAAATATAAATGAGGGCAGAATTTTGTTGTAAGGAAGGGTGGGTAAAGATCTGCAAAAATTCTAAAATGTTTTAAGGATTAGAAAGAAAGAGCAAGCAGCAATACATCCTTTTAATGGATGGTCAGAAAGCAAATAGAGGCTATACGCATTCTAAATCAACTGAAAACATTGCTAAATATAATTAAATAGAAAAACATACTCCCAAATCTCTTGAGTTCACGCCAAATTTCATAGCATAAAAGTAAATTGTACATAGAAAATAAAAGAAATATATACATACTTCCCAGAAAGAAAATCAGAAGGTTAAAACAGGCCATAACCAGAACACTGTTGGTTAAAAGAGTTATTGAGTAGGTGTATATATCTTCTTCTATGTTGACCACATACATTTAAATTTCTAAATAGACATTTCCCTGTAATCCATTCAGAAATAAATTTCTTGCTGTTTTTACCTCCCATAGATACTATTTTGTAGTGAAAGTGGTCCTTAGGAGACTATGAATAATTGAAAAGGAAAGATAAGGCATACAATAAAAAAGAAAAGCAGGCCAGTGTTCAGAAATAGTTTTTGTACAATGCAGAATAAGAAACACTTGAATGCAATTGTGATGTTCCATTTGTATTAATATCTTAGAGCAAGAGTTTTCCATTTTTTTATAGCCTTGAAACCATCTCTTGAAACACAGTCTTACCTAGAAGCATAAACAAATAAAAAACACAAAATCAGGATAATGCTGTTTAAAAGACACCTTGTGGGACTGAGGTATAGTAGATACTGCCCATTTACACACACAGACACACACACACACACACACACACACACACCACAAAGAGGTCTAAAGAGGTAGAAAGAGGTCTAGTTTGTTTATCACTGTCATTACATTTTTTAAACATTTCATTTTAAATTGTTATGTATCTCAATGCTTGTAAACATAGAGAAAAAATTATTTAATGTGGTCCTGTCACAGTAAAAATAGAGAAAATATAAATAGGAACTGAAATAATTTACAGAGCGGAAGTAGACTAGACACTAAGTGTTATGGAATGAATATTTTGTCCCTCCCTAATTCATATGTGGAAATCCAATTCCCAGCGTGATGGCATTTGGAGGTGGGGCTTCAGGAGGTAATTAGGTCATGAGGATGAAGCTCTCATCAATGGGACTAATGTCCTTAAGAGAAGAGGCAAGAGAGCTAGGTCACTTTTTTCCACCATGTTCGGATAAAATGAGAAGTTGTCAGTCTGCAACCTGTAAGAAGGCCCTTACTAGAACCAGACCATGCTAGCACCCTGATCTCAGACTTCCAGCCCATGGCACTATGAGAAATATATTTCTGTTGTTTATAAGTCACTCTATCTATGGTACTTTGTTATAGTAGCCTGAAATGACTAAGACACTAACTATACAATACATGCAAGAAATCGACTCGCATGTTAAAGCATCAGGATATCCAGTATGAGGCATTAACCAAGAGTGCCTCTCAAAAGATCATGTTTTTAAGATTTTTATTTAAATATTGTATAACACCTGGCCATAAGTGTAGGATGTAGAGCGTTATATCATGCATTTCTGCCAACAAGTCCATTTAAGTTTGTAAATTGTGTTTAAGAATAGAGCCAAATTCTAATTAGATTTCCTATATAGATTAGTTGTCCTCACACAACTTCGTGAGTATAAATTTAGTTCATGAATTCCAAGAGTTATATTTTGTGTGTAGGTCACTTGTCTCAATATTAAATCCAGTGACTAAAAGGATACGTATCAATGAAATTTTTTATGCAAAGTATCCAGTGTAAGATAATTTGTTAAGGGATCGCATCATTAATTAGTTATATAGGGACTGAAATCATTAATGCAACCACTTCCTGTAACATTCTTATGTTTACAATAGTTTTTAGAAATTTTTTGTTGTTTAAAAAGCTATGAGTATTTAGTATCATAAAAAAGCATAGAAACAATAAAGGAAAACATATTTTGCAAAAGAAAAAAGTTGACAGGATAAAGAGATTTTTTTCCAAATAATGTCTTTTTTTGTGAACAATTTTAACCATTGGAAACAGTATCACGCTCAAAAGAATCATCCTTTTATATTCTAACATTAAAAAGTAATATATATGTAATACATATGTAAGTTATATATATGTGTGTGTATGTGTGTGTGTGTGTATATATATATATATATAAACCTCCATGCATATATATATATATATATATATATACACATATACACCTCCAAGAACTTCTAATTTCCAAATTCTAGAAAAGGCATAGCAACAGCAAATTAGTTCAACAAAGACCTTATCAAAGAATACACAAAAACCAAATTATATTTCCGGCAGCATTGACTATTTACCTAAATTACAATAATCAGAAAAACCAGCTGCAACTCTGCTCCTTAGATTTTTGCTCCAGGCAACTTAAATCTTAGAATTACTTCTGGTAAACGGATCTAGGAAAACGAAATGAGATATCTAATTGTTGAATTAAGCTCCAGAAAAAAAATGAAGTCATTTGGTAAGAGGGTATCTCCCACTAAAAGCTTATAATATCTAAATTTTAAAAGAATAACATCCATAAATCTTCTATGTATTTTCTTGTTTTATTTAATCATGTTGCTTGTTTCATTATGTTGCCCTGTGTTTATTGAGGCCTAGTATGCCTACTCTCCTACCCGTTTCAGTCTTCCCCAGCTTAAGAATTTTCAACGATCTGCACACTTTATATGCAGCAAAGTCACTGGAGAAGCTTGTCAAAGATCCAAACTCCCAAGGCCTAATCCAAAGGGTCTAATTCAGCAGCTCTCCAGGCAAACACAGGAAAGCTATTTTAATTGTAACAACCATAGCAACAAAAACAAAATTACTCCAAATGATTCTGATAAAGATAGTCTACTGAGCAACCTTTGGAGTCTCTGTCTTGTTTTTTCCAGGGATAATTTTACTTGTTATAAAAGAAATATAGTAATATGTTTAAAAACTCAGGTAGCAAATAAGAGAGAATATAATTAATTAATACTTTTCTATCTCCACATTTCTCCACGTGAATTTCCTCTCCCCATAAATAACTAATTTTAACTCCTGGTTTCTCTCTCAGATTTTCTGGTGGGTTCCTCTAATCTACAAAATGATATGTCTATACTTATTTTTTCTTTTTATCTGTATCAATTCTCCTATGATTAATAAGGGTATAGCACACTTGAATTGCCAAACTTCTTCACTCTCATTAAAAATATTACTAATTTAGACCTCTATATTATAACCTTAACTCAATATTTAAAAATAGTTAAACACTGTTCTGTACAAAAATTTTTATGCAGATTTTAGATCACTCTCATTTGTTTTGTTTTTGTTTCTACATTGATTTCCTGCTAAAGGGATTTGAAAAGCTATGCTCAAATTTCCATTATTTTATTTGCTTTTGAGGGCATGACTTTTTAAACAGAGACAGTAAGCATTGCTAGTGACAGTCTTGGTAAAAGCACATAGTGGTTCTTCCTAGCTCCTTACTAAATTACTAGAAGCAGTCATAAGACTGTGTGCATGATCCCTTACTAAACTTTGAGTGAAGTGGAATAGGTCTGATGTATTATAGATACTATGTGTCCCGTTTATCTATATTAACTGGCTAAATCTTTTGTGCCTGTATAGAACAAAATTAACATGTCACTATAAAACTGTTCACTACTTGGAAGAATAAATTCAAATTCCATTAAATAAGGATCATCACCACTTTAATGGTCTGCATGTTGCATTTTAATAGCCATATAAGTAACCAGAAAATTAAATAGATCTTTTATCTAATATGTATTTCACATTTGAGTGTACTCCTGGCGTAGGATAACTGGGATGGCTGCAACTGATCAGGTTGCATTAATGTGAGATCGCTTGTGAAGTAGTACATTTTCTAATATCTCCTGTGGAAATGTTATGCAAATTATTTGTAAATGTGAAATCCTCAAGAGCAAAGCTACATTAACTGCTCCTATTGCGAAGGTATGCTCAATAATTTACAACCCATCAATGGAGGAATTGGAAATAAATTGTTTCGCTGCAGTTCCAAAGTGTAGTAGAAATGTAAACAGCACCATCTTCTGGATTATATGAACTCTCATAATTGTTTCATAGGCTGCTACACACTTGTTCAACGTTACATGTGTACACTATATATTTTGGTTTTTAACTGTTAATTTTAAACATGACAATTAGATATAGACACAAACTCAACAATGTATGCACAAAATCTAAGCAGTTTTGTATACATTCATATAAGTACAGAATTATAACCCAAGTATAGTTTAGAATACAGTAAATAAAAATGTATTTCTAATCTTCATTAACTTCACTTTTATGGCCATTGTCAATTTATGAAGCATCTGATATGGGAAAAAAGCACTTAATAACTCAAACATTTCCTGGGGAAAGTAAAACAGAAAAATAGATAATCAATATGTACACTCAATACTCTTATCCTAAAATGCAACTTTAGATAAATTATTACTCGAAACTCTAATAACTGTGAGAAAGTTATTTGATCATTTCCCTATCTCACTGATAATTAGCCTTAAGTTGATAAAAGTACTCAAGGATAAAAGTGCCTGATAATAGTGTTATATTTTCTACTGAAGTGTAATTCTAATAATTTAATTTTACAATTTGCCAGTACAAGGACAATATTTGTGATGCCTTTATTTTTTTAGCTTACTGAGAATTTGAAAAGCGATCACCATTACGAGAAAAAACGGAGATACAAGGATTAGAAAGACAGATAACACGAGAGTATAATTAGTAAACTATTTTACATGTATATACTTTGTCATTCATACCACAGTTGCTCTTTGACTTTCTTCTGTGTTCTGTGGCTGGATCCTGTACTTTCTGCAAGCCATTAATGTCTCTTGTCATCAGTTTATTTTCTTCTCAGTGTAGTTAGACCTGCCCTTTAAATACCACCTCCTTAGTCCTCTCAATGAGATGTGAGTCCCCTCATCTATCTCAATCAAAAAAAAGCAAACCTTAGGCCAACCTGACCCTCTAGGCTGAATAATATGGGTTCAAATCATGCAACCCCCTGATAGATCCCACAAGGTTTAAATATTGCCTTTCAGTTCCCTTCCCTTTACCAATATTTAGTTTATCTCCTGTTTGTTACTGCAGATAACTCAAAACTACACTAGTAGATTTAAAGTTGTTTATGCTTCTTGCTTCCCCTTCACTTTGAGCAATACATTTATTTTGTAGAAAAATGTAAAATACCAGGTGTAAATTCCCTCAATATATTGCAATACTAAATACAAATTACCTACACCTGCACCCATTATTTCATTATTTCCTTTTCTCAGGATGGAAGAATTGCCCTAAGTCTCATGGCAAAACCCTCCAGTTTGAGTTTGATATGTCTCTTCATCAAGTATATTCTCTTTATACTCAGATTCAGCTACACTCTCTTCCTTCCTCTTTCTTTCTCGCCAATACACGTATTTCTAATGAATAGCCTCTTAAATCTCTTCCACTACTGTAAACAACCCAGCAAAATGTTGACCACCTGTAGAATCAAAATTGTAGGGGAAAAAAATCTAAATTTGCTATCATTAGTGTCTTCCTATTTTGTGATGCGCTAATGAAGATTTAACAAGTGACTCTGAGTGTAGTTTCAGTGTGAGTGTTGGTTGATAGTTTCATTTGTATTAACTAGTAAAACAACAGTGAAATAATGCAGCTGTATGTTGGAAATTCACTCACTTGTCAATAATGCAAGTGATTCCTTTGCTGAATCAGAATAATATATCTCCCCTTTTTTGTTACTTAATATGTATCAGGCACAGACATAACACACTTTAAAATTTAATGTAAATTATCAACGTTTCCTCACTCACACTCTTATGTCTGGGGATTCAACAAAATAAGTCAAGTTCTGACAGTTTGTTGTTTTATATTTATGTGAAGTAAATAGGTCCACCACGGACAGTTTTAAACTCCAGAGTGATGTCACAGGGTACAAAGTTGAAAAGAGGGGTTCAGTAGCATACCATTATATAATATTTCTACCATATAGGTATAATAGAGGTAAATAGTCCAAACACACAGATAATAGAGCAATATAGCAAAACAATTAAAAAGTATGGGTTTGAATATTTACTGGAATACATTTAATTGTTATTTTTATATTATTCAATTGTTAATAATAACTATGTTTAGTAATCAGCTCTCAAAATTCCTAAAAATGTAACAATCAGCTTTTGTGAGCTGGAACAAATTGACTTCAACCTGCCTTGTCATAAGCCCAACAGCTTCACAAATTACATTGTTCCCACCTGTGGGTACTTTGATGGGGCTGAAATAAATACCAAATATCTCTCCCACATGACTTCTAAACAAATCAATAAATTAAAAATGTTTACATGGGAGCCAAAAATCAACCTTTTGATGATAATAACTAAATTGGAGACTATTGTGTCAGGTTTGATAGCAAATACTGAAGCACCAGCATTAGGCAATTTACTCATTGTTATGTTTAGTCCTGATCCAGCACCTATGAATGTGGCCATATTGGAAAATAGGGTCTTTGTGCATGATCGAGCTGAGATAAAAACAATAAAATGGGCCCTATTCCAATATGACTAGTATCCTTATAAAAAGGGGATATTTGAGCACAGAGATAAACTCATACTGTCATAAACACAACCAAGATGATTCTCACATCAGTATCTGAGGTCCAGATTGCTTTGAGGAGCTCACAGACAAGCTTGCTTCTGTCATTTGACCATTCACTGTTGTATCTACAACAGACATCTCAAACTCCATATTTTCAAAATTGAATCACGTTATTCCTACCTAAGTATCTTCCTTCTCCGTTTCCTAATGGGTTATAAGGTACCACCATCCATGTACACAGGTTTAACATCTTAGGATCATCTTCTTTCTCCCATTACTACCTTGACTATTAAGTCATAAATTCCCGACATAACTTAATAACTTCCAAAATAGGTTCCTCATTGGTCTTAATCACCCATATTAATTTTATTAATTCAAATTTCCACACTGAATACCCTGGAAGACATATTATTTGTGAAACAAAAATTTAGTCATGTTACCTTTGTCCTTAACATTATTAATGGCTCTTAAATTGTGCTTCCCACTAGGGCAACATCAATCTCACCTGGCAACTTCACAGAAATGAAAATTCTTAAACCTCAGTACAGTCCTATTGAGGAAGGAACCTAACATATTTTAGCAAGCCCTTCAAGTCATTCTAGGGCAAGTTAGTTTGAGACCCATTGCTCTATGCCACGGTTGTGCAATAGAACTTTCTGTGATAATAGAAATGTTCTCTATCTATACAATCCAATGCATAAGCCAGTAGTCTCATATGCCTACTGAGTATTTAAAATACACCTAGTGTATTAGTCTCTCATGCTGCTATGAAGAAATACCTGAGACTGGGTAATTTATAATGAAAAGAAGTTTAATTGAGTCACAGTTCAACATGGTTGGGGAGGCCTCAGAAAACTTACAGTAATGGCAGAAGACACCTCCTCACAGGGCAGCAGGAGAGAGAATGAGAGCCAGCAGGGGAAATGCCAGATGCTTATAAAACCACCAGATCTCATGAGAAATCATTCACTATCATGAGAACAGCATAGGAGTAACAACCCCCATGATTCAATTACCTCCCACTGGGTCCCTCCCATTACACATAGGGATTATTAGAACTACAATTCAAGACGAGATTTGCGTGAGGACAGAGCCAAGCCATATCACCTAGTATAATTGAGGAATTGAACTTTTTATATTATTTAATTTTAATTCATCTAGAGCTAAAAAAGCCACATGTGACCAATGGCTATTATTTTGGGCAGCACTGGTCCAAGTGACCTCACAACTTCATGTGATTAGAATCAGAGAAGATTAGATTCTAAAAGAAATATGTTTGTTATTATCTGTGACTAATAATGAAATCCTTGGTGCCAAAATTTACTATAAGGAAAAATAAGTCTATTAGGATTTTGAATGATACATGGTGACTATAACAATGGAATCAATTATTTTGGCAAATTTAATGAAGTAAAGTTTATTTAATATTGTTTTTATTTTTTACCAAAAAATGTACATGAATATGGACACTTATACCACACGCAAAAATCAGCTGAAAGTGAATTAATGACTTAAGATTTGAAAATGTAAAACTCCTAGAAGAAAGTATATTAGAAAAGTTTCATGACACTGATTTTGGCAATGATTTCTTGAATATGATACCAGAAGAACAAACCAAAAAAAAAAAAAAAAGTAAAAGTGGAAAGTGGTACTATATCAAACTAAAAAGCTTCTGCATAGCAAAGGAAACAAACAACAGAGTGAAAAGGCAACCTACAGAATTGGAAAAAATATTTACAAACCATATCTGTTAAGAGGTTAGTAGCCCAAAGATATAAATAGCTCCTACAGCTTACTAACAAAATAATAAATAACCTAATTAAAAATAGGTCAAATGGCCAGTGTGGCGGCTCATGCCTGTAATCCCAGCACTTTGGGAGGCCAACGGGTGTAGATCACTTGAGGCCAGGAGTTTTAAACCAGTATTGCCAACATGGCAAAACCCCATCTCTACTAAAACTACAAAAATTAGCCAGGCGTAGTGGTGCATGTCTGTCAATCCTAGCTACTCAGGAGGCTGCAGCATGGGAAGTGCTTGAACCCAGGAGGTTAAGGTTGCAGTGAGCCAAGATGGTAACACTGTTTTCTATCCCACTTACAGGTATATATCTATATACACATACGTATATAAATTGAAGTCAGGATCTTGAAAGCAGATATCTGCATTTCTTTTTCTTTTTTTTTTTTTTTTGTTTTTTGAGACGGAGTCTCGCTCTCTCTCTCAGGCTGGAGTGCAGTGGCACAATCTTGGCTCACTGCAACTTCCACCACATCCCGTGTTCAAGCGTTTCTTCTGCCTCAGCCTCCCAAGTAGCTGGGATTACAGACACGCGTCACCACGCCTGGCTAATTTTTGTATTTTTAGTAGAGATGGGGTTTCACCATATTGGCCAGGCTGGTCTAGAACTCCTGACTTGGTGATCCATCTGCCTCGGCTTCCCAAAGTGCTGGGATTACAGGCTTGAGCCACCGTGCCTGGCTCCCATATCTGAATTTCTGTGTTCATTGCAGCATTGTTCACAATAGCCAAGATAAGGAAACAACCTAAATGTCCCCTAATGGGTGAATGAATTTAAAAAATGTAGTATATGCATGCAACGGAATGTTACTTAGCTTTTAAAAAGAAGAAAATCCTGCCATTTGTGACAACAGGGATGAACCTGAAAGACATTATGCAGTGAAATAAGCCAGTCACAGAAAAACAAATACTGTATCATTTGATTTATATGAGGTACATAAAATAGTCAAACTCATAGAAACAGAACAGAATGAGTAGAATGGTGGTTGCCGGGCACTGGCAGTAGGGGAAAATGTGGAGTTGCTCTTCATTGGGTATATTATTTTAGTTATGGAAGATGAATTAATGCCAGGGATGTGCTGTCCATTCTTGTGCCTCTAGTTAAAAATACTGTAAAGTTTTTCAAAAAGGTATGTCTCATGTTGTGTTCTACAAAATGTTGGAGACAGTCATAGTATCAGAGACATTCTCTTTCTGGCCTTGAAGAAGAAAAGTACATATTCTATTGTCAAAAGGGCCACAGAGCAGGGCTTGACAACTGGCTTTTAAAAACTGAGGGCCTCGGCCGGGTGTGGTGGCTCACACCTGTAATCCCAGCACTTTGGGAGGCCAAGGTGGGCGGATCATGAGGTCAGGAGATCAAGATCATTCTGGCCAACATAGTGAAACCCCTTCTCTACTAAAAATATGAAAATTAGCTGGGTGTGGTGGTGCACACCTGTAATCCCAGCTACTCGGGGGGGCTGAGACAGGAGAATCCCTTGAATCCGGGAGGTGGAGATTGCAGTGAGCCAAGATTGTGCCACTGCACTCCAGTCTGGTGACAGCAAGACTCCAACTCAAAAAAAAAAAAAAAAGTAAATAAATAAATAAAACTTAGGGACTCAATTTTATAACTGCAGAAATTTGAATCCCAACACCAACCAGTGAATTTGGAAGAGAAGGCTGAGCCTCAAGTTAGATTGCAATCCCAGCTAACATTTTGAATTCAGTCTGGTGAGACCCTGAGCAGAGAACATACTAATCTTTGCATAGACTCCTGACCCATATAATTAAGAGATTATAAATCTGCATTAAGCTTTAACACATATAGCTTTAAGCTACTAGGTTTGTGATAATTTTGTTACATCACGATAAAAAATCTAGTGTACTAGGGATGTTTTCTCTGGTGAAAATATTTGAAAGATTGAGAGTAGGATGGGGAAGTCAGTAGGACACTCCAGCCTCTTCCTGATGAAACCCTTAAAACATAATTAATACACATGAGAATAACCTCTGTTTTCCATAAGTAATTGTGCTTTGACAGTTTCCCCCACCTCAAACATACAGGTCTATGAGATAGCTATGTGAATATTATTACAAGGAAGATATGATAAAAGCTCTTCTTTTAAAACAGTTAATATCATAACTCTACCAACCATCTCAAAAGAATCTTATCTCCCCAGAAAAAGACAAGACATTTGAAGACAAAACAAATCTCTTCTATTTAGGTCCTTGTCCAAAGGAGATCAAAATATAACTTCTATGATGATCAATGAAAAGTATTTAAATTTTATTAAACAGTACTCCATAATCTTTAACATTGAATTTTTTTTGTATCAGATTCTGGTGTAGATGCCAATTTCAGATTCTAATTTAGCTCTTTCATTCCCCAAAACACATTATAAACACACACGCACACACACACACACACACACACACTCACACACACACATACACAAAGCATCCTTTTTCTTTTGGAAGAATTCATAAACTATAATTATTTAATTAGAGTAAATAAATATAATTGCAATTAGATTACTTACTAGAACTAGTAGTATCTAAGTATCTTGCTTCACATGTCACTGTATGTGAGAAAATACATTTATCCTTCCATATCTGTCAGTACACCTGTCACTGGATTATGAGACTCAAGACATTCTAGTTTCTGTTTCATTGAGTGGGAAACAAGTAGGACGGAGAGGCTGGTTGTCAATGACATGACAAATTGCTTCCTCTAAAGGAGCAGAAAGTTGTCTTATGGAAATAGAAAAACTAAAAACTAAGCCCAAACTGTTTCTCTTGCTAATCTTTTCACTTGATCAAAAATTATAACCTGGCCTGTTTGATGAAGAATTTAGAACAATTACTATAGATATTCTTTTGGAAAAATATTTAATTAATGTAAGACAACGTCAAGAAAATAAAAAGAGAAGAAACAGACTGGGAGAGAGTATTTACAAAAGACATCTAATAAAGGATTGCTGATTAAAATACACAAAGAATACTTATAACTCAACAAGAAGAGAACAAACAACCCAATTAAAAATGGGCAAAAGACTTGAACGAACACCTCACTAAACACATGCAAATGGCAAGTACATGTTAAAAAGATGTTCAACATCATATGTCACTTGGGAATTGCAAATTAAAAAAAATAGACACCACTGCACATCTCTTAGAATGGCCAATCTAAAACATGGACCACACCAAATGCTTGCCAGGTTGTAGGGCACCAGGAATACTCATTCAGAGCTGGTGAGAATGTAAAGTAGTACAGCCACTTCGGAAGACAGTTTGATACCTTTGAACAAAACTAAGTATACTTTTACCAAATATCCAGAAATTGTTCTCCTTGGTATCTACTCAAATAAACTGAAAATGTATATCTGAAAAACTATTTGGACAAGGGTGTTTGTAACAGCTTTATTCATAATTGCTAGAACTTGGAAGCAACTAAATAGGTAAAAGTATAAATAAACTGTGGTACATCCAGACAATGGAATATATAACACTAAAATTAAGTAAGCTACTAAGCCATCAAAAGACATGGAAAACGTTTAAATACATATTATTAAGTAAAAGAAGTCAATCTGAAAATGCTATGTACTATATTATTTCAACTATATGACATTCTGGAATAGGCAAAATTATGCAGACAGTAAAAAAGAAATCGGTGGTTGCCAGGGGATATAAGAGAGGGATGGATAAATAAGCAGAGCACAGATGAGTTTTTCCACATGATGCTACAATGGTGGATATATGTCATTATACATGTGTCAAAATCCATAAAATACACATCAACAAGCATGAACCCTACTGTGAACTATGGGCTTTGGGAGACAATAAAGTGTCATGAGTCCTAATGTAAACTGTGGAATTTAATAGTTTAATTAATGATATATAATATATGATGATATATAATAATGATGTGTCAATGTAGGTTTATCTATTGTAACAAATACACCACCATGGAGGTGGATATTAATAATGGGAGAGGCTATGCACGTGTGGGGGAATATATGGGGAATCTCTGTACCTTCAGTAGATTTTTTGGAGACAACTAAAACTGTCCTAAAAATAAAGTCTATTAAAACTTAGGAGTGACATTTTTATAAAATGGAAAAGTACGATACGGAAAATTCTAGCTCATATATGAATTAACATTTATCAGGTTGATTTGTTAGTAATTAGGGGCTTTGTAAAGACTAAGGAATAGGATCACAATTCCTGTGTGAAGAGATATATAAAGGCTTATTCTGATCCCTGCTGCTGGAACATTTAGTGAGTCCAATTTCTTCGTGTTTTGGGACATAAGTTTAGAGAAGTTAAGCTCTATTTAGCTCTGAAACTAAAAGTTCTCTGAAAAAATACTATCTATTAAAATAATGAGAAAGAACAGGAAAATTATGAGTTAGTAAAATAATATTTTACAGATATAAGAAAGTTCATCTCAGAGTAACATATACATAAAAAGAATCATGTTAGGTACACACAAATGCAAAAACTGAAAATTCAGGAAATAGTTACGGTGGAATCTTACATCTATTGAGTACATTTTATGTGCTAAATCTTGTGCTGAGTGCTCTACATAGATTGATTTATTTAATTGTTAACGGAAAACTACTGAGTGATGCCCATTATGGTTAAACTTTGTCATTGAGGAATTGGAACACAGAGATATAATGTAATTTATCCAAGATTATACAAGTAATAAGTATTAGGTCAAGGATTTGACAAGTGGGTCAAGGCATTGGAGTTCTAGAGTCTCTGTACTTATTCTATGCTCTGTTTGCCTCCCAACTAAATAGTTAATTGTGAAATGTGAATAAAATAGCTCTTTCTCTCATCAAAAGAAGTATTAAGATTATATCTGAAGACAAAAGACACTTTGAGTTGGAGGAATGGGCATTGTAGATGTTGAGACTGAGGGAAATTGAAACAACTAGTGAAAAGATATAATGATTTTGAAGGTAAATTGCAAAGTAAAATAGTCCTCAGGTAGGGTAGATAATCAAATAAAAGTAACAAATTGAGTACAGTTGATAAAGTTTGGAATAGATGAAATAAATGCAATAAATATTTTTAAAAAGATGAGTGGTGCTTGTTTAAGACAGTCAAAGCAGAGATATAGCTACAAAAGCTAAAGCATAACAACTGCATAGAAAATAGACTGATTTAAGAGAACTGGGTATTGGTATAAACTTGTCCACTGGGACCAGCGGAAGTCTAAGATTTTCCTAAAAGTAAGTGTCACAGTCTTTTTTTAATATTTGTGATATAAAAATCTGCAAGCAAATGTCCTGATTAACATCTAATTCGATGCCAAAGAATAAGTGGAATTGATACTAAAGGAGAAATAAGGCTGAGATTCCATTTCCTTTGATTACAACCTAGTTGACTATAAAAGGCAGGTAGATGGAATGGGAGGATAATACAGACACAACAAAGAGAAGTCATAAAAATTTACCAAAAAATAACAAAAATATGTTTATTTTAAAAAAGAGGTGTTGCAGAACTAAAAGAAAACAAAAAGTTGTACAAAATCAGTAGCATTTCTATACCCCAATAATATGCAAGCTGAAAGTGAAATCAAGAATGCAGTCTCATTTATGATGGCAACAAAAAAATAAAACACCTAGGAATACATCTAACCAAGGAGGTGAAAGTTCTCTATGAGACCTAAAAAATATTGCTGAAATAAATAATAGAAAATACAAACAAATATAAAAGAATTACATGCTCATGAATTAAAAGAATCAATATCATTAAAATGGCCATAGTGCCTAAAGCAAAGTACAGATTCATCACTATTTCTATCAAGCTATATAAGTAATTTTCACGGAACTAGAAAAAATCTATTCTAAAATTTCTTTGGAACCAAAAAAAGAGCTTGAACAGCCAAGGCAATTATAAGCAGAAAGAAGAAAGCCAGATGCATCACATTATCTTACTTCAAACTATACTGTAAGGGTAGAGTAACCAAAACAGCATGGTACTGGTGCAAAAACAGGCACCCGACCAATGGAACAGAATAGGGAGGTGATTTACCTGCTTGCATAAGTATCCACCATATTACCGTACAAAATGTATCTATCAACTGGCTTTGTTCATTGAATAACAGAAAGCAGAAGGTTGTGATCCTACCGAGACGGAGTCATATTCAAAACACTTTTGTACATGGAGCACTTTTCAAACTGCAGAACAGGAAGTGGACCTTAATCACATAGCAGTGGTCTTGCTGAGTAAAATACATAGAGATCAGAGGTTGGGGCTGTTGAGACATCTACAATTTGAGGGATAGTTAACGAGAGAAGGTGGAAGTAAGCAAATCCCAAAAACTGCTTCCCTCAGCCTGTATCTCAATATTAAGTTGTGCATATAAAGAACAACATTCTGAGAGGTCAGGCAGAGAACAGTCCTAGAGAGCTGTGAGTAAAATAGAGATTACAGAAGTTATACAAGTGCGACAAAAGTTATACAGGGCAACGGTGGAGGTCTGATCATATAAAACAAAGTGACCTTGCTATAAAACACAGTTTTTTCAAGAACATATGGAGCATTCACAAAGATGAACTATCGTTTGAAATGTAAAGTCTTGATAAATTTCTGACAAAAGTTAAATTAAATTAGAATCAACAACAAAAGTATCTAGAAAATTTTCAAATAGTCAAAAACTGTTTAATACCATTCCATATGATCATGAATAGCTGAATAAATAAATTACAAGGATATAAAAATATTTGGAACTTCATATGAACATAATCAGAATTTGTGTGATGCTTAAAGAAATTTTTAGAGCTCTAAGTCTTTATGATCAATGGACAAAGTTTTAATCACTAGATGCTGGGAAAAGAGGAGTAAATTAAACCTAAAATAAAATATGGAATAAATATACATAAAAGCTAAAAATAATAAAAGAAAAATCTTAAGAGAAACATCAATAAAACTAAAAGCAAGTTATTTGAAAAGGTTCATAAAACTGATAAAATCCTGGCAGACTTAACAAAAAAGTCACAGTGATTATTTCGAATTGCAATTTCATTCGAGTTTTTTCTGTCCCATTCAAGTTCAAGGGTTGTTGGTAGAATTATCAGTATTACAAGTAAAAGAGGGGGCATTAATACAGATCTTATGATAGACATTAAAAGGTAATAGAGAGAAAATATATATAATTTTATAATTACTAATTTTACATCTTAGAAGAAATGTATAACACTTTATAAAATACACGAATTATCATACTGACATAAGAAGAAAGTCTGAAGTGCCACGTGTTAATTGATACAGTGAAAATTAATACAGTGAAAAAATTATTCTTCTAACAAAGAACAAAATCTTGCATTTGAAGAAAATTTTAGCTCCAGATATTTTCACAAGTAATTTGTTTTAAATATTTAAAAAGAAAATAATGCCAGCATTGTACAAAATTATTCAAATACAGGGAAAAAGAACATTCCCGATGTCATCAAATGGCACCATTGGAACGCAGTGCTTAAACTAAGAATATGTAAATAATTGGGCAGATATACAATGCTCAAGGACAGAAAGATTCAATATTTTTAAGGTGTCCACTCCTCTCAAATTGATCTGAATATTTAAAGAAATCTCATGCCAAGTTCACGGGGCTCTTATGGTCACCTGACTATTTTCTGCTGAAGAGTTATATTAACTGCAAACATTTTAAATTAAGTGAAAAATTTCAATTCTAGCCAGGAAGTTAGAAAAGTAATCAGTTTACATATATGTATGTGTGAGAGTGTGTGTGTGTGTGTATGTATGTGTATATATATGTATGTGTGTGTGTATATATATATATATATATATATACATAGTTTGTTACAGAGTACAACAGCGACTATGCAGAACAAATGGTTGCTTTGAAGAAAATCAGGCATAAAATTAAGTGTGCTAACCAGGAGAGGGCTGAAAAAGTGTTTTGTAGGAACCAAATAGATTATACACGAAGGAATCTGGATTCGGACTCCCAACTCCACTACTACGTATTGCTGTAGCAAAATGTAAAGTAAATGGCTATAAAGCACACAGTAAACTAACTCCTAATAAATATTGTTATCATTACTAAGATTAATTTTGAACACAAAAACCAAGGCTTCAGAGTTTTAAGAACCTGCGTAAGGTCATTACAGTGAAGAGAAAGATGCATTTAAAGACTCAACCATTGGATTGCAGATGGTGTTTTAGAATCACAGTGAAGCCCCTTTCCCTGAGTTCAGCTCTTTCATTAGCTTGTCTTTTCCCCAAGTGGAAAACAAACAAACAAACAACAACAACAACAAAAACAGAGAAACAGATGGAATAAGTCCATTTGCATTCACTGAAGCCTATACTCTATGTATCAATATATACATAGACTGTAGACTCATCTGATGGTTTATCCAAAATTCTTCAGAGAAAACAATCTAGCACTCACATAGAAGGCCTTTTGCAAGATTTTATTTGTATTATTCTCTGATCCAATCAAAATAATTAAAAATTATAAAAACATTTTACATTTTGATAACCCAAATTTGAATATAAGCCTTGTTTTGCTTGTTCTTTGACATCAAGTAATTAAAAACTAAAAATTAACTTATTTTGAATGGAAAGATAAAGTAAGGAAAATAAAAAGTTTGTTTTATTTTTTTCCCTCAGGAAACCTTTTATCTTCCATAGCTCAATCCTTGCCTCTTGGAAAAGCCAAATGTCCTTACCTCTTTCACTAAGGTATTAATACCTGTTGTGAAAAACCTTTACCAATGCTAATTGTTCCAGCAAGCAGTGAAAGGGGAACAGCAGGCCTAGAGGTTATATGTGAAGACCTACAATACAAAGAAGTTCTATACTTCATGGGCCTCTAAGCATGCAGCTAAGCCTCCTGATTACAAAAGGTACAGAGTGCCATTAAAAGGCATCAAGATCTCCTGAAGACAATTATAACGCATATAACATCTGTTCTCAATCATGGGCGACAGGAGAGAAAATGTGCACCGCATGATACATTACATATGACAAAGAAGTCCAGCTGTGGGAAGAAAGGCATGTGAAAAGGGAATGGCTAAGAAAGAATAGTGCAGAGTGAGCATTGTATAATGACAGTGACCCATGGTGATCTCTTTGAGTAGCTCTGTGGTGCCAAAATCTGTTTGTTCTCTTTTAAAAAAGGGCCACCTGTGATATTATCAATTATTGGTACTTTTCATAAAGCAGTAGTATTTACAAGATAATTTGAATGTAACATTTCAAATAACAAACTAAAAGTGCTACATGGAGCAAAGCATTTTCTTAGCCCTTGGTTCTAATAGTCAGGATAAAAAATGCCTTTATCTCCTTTTGCAAATCTGTGTCATTCCAAACCGTTTTTATATAATTTGAAATATAATTACAATAATCTCATAATGAATATTAATAATGAATGTTGAAAATAATAACTAGAAAAAATTATGCCACCACTTACACATCTGGCTCCATTACTTCTCTTCCTCTCTCATTTTACCAGGCTCCAGTCACACTGCCTCCTTGTTCTTCCAGCATAACATGAATCTCCAGATGGGTGCTCCTATATGCCGATTCTGCCTAGTTGGAATGGTATTTACCAGTTGTCCACAAGGCTTGCTTCCTCACGACCTGCACACATTTAAGTAGCGTACTGCCAGCAGAGGAAGGCCTTTCCAACAAAACCTGATTAAAATAAAATAAATTAAAATCTGATTAAAATAAAATAAAACTCATTACACACTCATCCTGTTTCTAATTTATTATTTCACAGAGCACTAGTTAGCATATAATATACTATTTTCCTTGTTTTTTTTTTCATTTTGTGTATTTACAATTATTTCCTGGAAAATGTAAGCTTTGTGAAATTAGGAGATGAGGGTTCTTTTGTTCAATGCTATCTACCTAACACAATAGTGCATCGCACATGATAACAGTTCAAAATTATTTCTCAAATGATTGGATTCCCTTAGGATTTTTCTAGTTCTATAAATTTTAATTGTATAGTAAAGGGATAACCCAGTGAGCTTGGCGGGCTCAAACGTTGAATACTCCATACATAGTACTGGCCCCTTACTTGTTCCAGGGAGATAACCTCTGAGCCCTTGGAAAATTCTGCCTATAAGAATGTCTTTGTATGCTTGAGAATCTGGGCCATACCAGAGAGTTCATGCCAATAATGTAACTTTTAGTGTACACCTGTTTTTGTGTACCTGGGGATTTGGGCCACTCTATCAGTTTGACCTCTGATGGGATGGCGCCAAATAGAGTAGTTTGGTTATGTGGGTGCCTCATGCCTACAAGACTGACTGCCAATAAAAAACCCTGTCCTCAAAACTCAGCTGGGCTTCTCTGTTTGCCAGCACTTATGTGTCACCATACGTCATTGCTTGGAGAATTAAATGGTGCCTGTTCGATGCCACTAGGGAAGGATAATTGAGGGCTTGTACCTGGTTTCTCCTAAATTCTATAGGATAAATTGTGCACTATATACCTTTTCCCTTTGCTGATTTGCTGATAAAATCAGCAAAGGAAAGGGTATAAAAAATGTAAGCTACGGGTTTTCACATATGAAATAGATATGTAAATAATATACTTAGTATTTAGTATATGTAGTATATTTATTTAGTAATTTAGCATATGCATGCATATAAAGTAAAATCATACCCTACTATATTATTTTGTTTCATTTATCTTTTTATTATTTATGTAGGCACTAGAAAGATTATATAATCTAAATTCCAGATAGCAAATACAAAATGTTCTGCTCAACATCAGTCTGTTCCAGGCTGTTCAAAAGCCAGATAGCTGTTAGACCTTTCAGACAGCTTTCAGACATGTCTAAAAACCCTCTCAGTAATGCTTACATTTAAATTATTTTTAGGCACATTAACTTTTGATTACAAACAAAGCATAATTAAGCACTTATTGTTTTTAATAATATTCAATTTAGATAGCACTGCAGATACTCTAATTTTCTGGCATTTCAAGATATCTATGTAAATTTAGTTAATTAAAAAATAATTTTAATCGCTCTTGATTTGCATTATAATTTCTAAATTAGCTATTTCCATTAAACTATTATTCAAATAATATACTTTTCCTAAAAAGATATATTATATTTTTGGTATACACAGATTGAGAAAACTAGTATGGATTTCAAAAATAAAATTCTAAAACCCACTTAGTTATAATTGATTTATGGTCATCATTATATGCTACGTGAATATATTTACTACCACAGATTTTCCAAAAACACACAAATGTCTATATTTTCTTTAATTTTATTTTAATTTCTGGTGTACATGTGAAGGCTTATTACATAGGTAAATTGCATGTCGTGGGGGTTTGGTGTACAGATTATTTCATCACCCACATAATAATCATAGCACCAATGGTAGTTTTTCAATCCTCTCTTTCCTCCCACTCTCCACCATCAAGTAGACCCTAGTATCCATTGTTCCTTTCTTTCTGTCCATGTGTACTCAATGTTTAGCTGCTGCTACTTAAAAGTGAGACTATGCAATGTTTGGTTTTCTGTTCCTGCATTAGTTCATTTAGGATTATGATGGATTATGGCCTGCACCTTTATCCATGTTGCTGCAAAGGAAATAATATCATTCTTTTTCACAGCTGCATAGTATTCCATGGCATACAATCACCACATATTTTTAATCCAGCCTACTGTTGATGACAATTTATGTTGATTCCATGACTTTGCTATTATGATTAGTGCTGTGATGAACATAGACATGCATGTGTCATTTTTCTTAATTTCTACTTTAAGTACAGGGGTACATGTCTAGATTTGTTTTTTAGGTAAATGTGTGTCATGAGGGTTTGTTATACAGATTATTTCATCACCCAGCTTATAAGTGTAGTACTCCTTAGTTATTTTTCTTGATACTCTTCCTCCTCTCACTCTCCGCCTTCTGGTAGGCCCTAGTGTTCGTTGGTCCGCTCTATATGTCCATGTGTTCTCATCATTTATCTCCCATTTATAAGTGAGAACATGTAGTATTTGGTTTTCTGTTCCTGCATTAGTTTGCTAAGGATAATGACCCCCGCTCCATCCATGTTCCTGCAAAAGGATATGATCTGATTCTTTTTTATGACTGCAAATTATTTCATGGTATATATGTACCACGTTTTAAAATCCAGTCTAACATCGATGGGCATTTAGGTTGATTCTATGTCTTTGCTATTGCGAATAGTGCTTCAGTGAACATTCATGTGCACGTGCCTTTATGGTAGAACAATTTACATTCCTTTCTGTATATACCCAGAAATGGGATTGCTAGGTCAAATAGTAGTTCTGTTTGAAATTGCCACACTTCTTTCCACAATTGTTGAACTAATTTACACTCCCACCAACAGTGTATAAGCATTTGTTTTTGTCCTGTGTTAGGGTTCTCTAGAGGGCTAGGACTAAGAGGATAGACATATATATGAAAGGGAGTTTATTAAGGAGTATTGATTCACATGATCAGAAGATGAGTCCCACAATAGGCCATCTGAAAGCTGAGGAGCAAGGAAGCCAGCCCGAGTCCCAAAACCTCAAAAGTAGGAATGCTGACAGTGCAGCCTTCAGTCTGTGGCTGAAGGCCAGAGAGCTCCTGGCAAGCCCCAGTTGTAGGTCCAAGAGTCCAAGAGGTGAAGAACTTAGAGTCTGATGGTTGAGGGCAGGAAGCATTCAGGATAGGAGGAAGCTGGAGGCCAAAAGACTTAGCCAGTCTAGTCTTTCCACATTCCTCTGCCTGCTTTTATCCTAGCTGCCCTGGCAGCTGATTAGATGGTGCTCGCCCAGATTGAGAGTGAGTCTGCCTCTCCCAGACCACTGACTCAAATGTTAATCTCCTTTGACAACACCCTCACAGACATACCCAGGAATAACACTTTGTAACCTTCAACCCAATCAAGTTGACACTCAATATTAACCATCACATCTCCTCATCCTCACCATCATCTGCTATTTTTTGACTTTTATGTCATAGCCATTCAGAATGGTTTGAGCTGGCATTTCATTTTGGTTTTGATTTGCATTACTCTAATGATCAGTGACAGTGAGCTTTTTTTCATATGCTTGTTGACCACATATATGCCTTCTTTTGAAAGATGTCTGTTCATGTTTTTTCCCACTTTTTAATGGGATTGTTTTCTTGTAAATTTTTTAAGTTCCTTACAGATGCTGGATATAAGAACTTAGTCAGATGCATATTTTGCAAATATTTTATCCTATTTTTATGTTGTCTGTTTATTCTCTTGATAGTTTATTTTTCTGCACAGAAGCACTTTAGTTTAATTAGATCCCATTTGTCAATTTATACTGTTGTTGCAATTGCTTTTGGGGTCTTCATCATGAAATCTTTACCCAGGCCTATGTCCTGAATAGTATTACCTAGGTTTTCCTCCACAGCTTTTATAGTTTGGTGTCTGTCATTTAAGTCCTTAATCCATCTTGAGTTGATATTTATATATAGTGAAAGGAAGGAGTCCAGTTTTAATCTTCTCCTGATGGCTAGCCTGTTATTCCAATATTATTTATTGAGTAGGGAGTCTTTTCCTTATTTCTTCTTTTTGTCAGCTTTGTTAAACATCAGACGGTTGTACATGTAAGGTCTTTTTTGGGGGCTTTCTAATTCTGTCCTATTGGTCTATGTGTCTGTTTTTGCATTAGTACCATACTGTTTCGGTTACAGTAGCTCTGTAGCATCGTTTGAAGTTGGGTAGCATGATGCCTTTAGCTTTGTTCTTTTGTCTTAGGATTCTGTTGACTATTTGGGCTCTTTTTTGGTTCTATATGAGTTTAAAATAGTGTTTGCTAGTTATGTGAAGAATGCCATTAATAATTTCATAAGAATAGCATTTAATCTATAAATTGTGCTGAACAGTATAGCCATTTTAATGCTATTGATTCTTCCTATCCGTGAGCATGGAATATTTTTCCATTTGTTTGTGTCATCTCTGATTTCTTTGAGCTGTGTTTTGTAGTTATCATTGTAGAGATTTTTCACCTCCCTGGTTAGTTGTATTCCTAGGTATTGTATTCTCTTTGTGACAATTGTGAATGGGATTGTGTCGCTGAATTGGCTCTTTGTTTGACTGTTTTTGGTGAATAGGGATGGTAGTGATTTTTGCACCTTGATTTCATTTCATGAGACTTTGCTAAAGTTGTTTATCAGCTAAAGAAGCTTTTGGGCTGTGACTGGGGTTTTCTAGATATAGAATCATGTCATCTGGAAACAGGGATAACTTGACTTCCTCTCTTCCCATTTGAATGCCTTTTATTTCTTTCTCTTGTCCGATTGCTCTGGCCAGTATTTCCAATACTATGTTGATTAGGAGTAGTGAGTGAGGTCATGTTTGTCTTGTGTCAGTTTTCAAGGGGAATAGTTCCAGCTTCTGCCCATTCAGTATAATGTTATTAGGTTGGTGCAAAAGTAATTACACTTTTTGCCATTAAAATTAATAGCTAGTTTTTTGAGAGTTTTTAACATGAAGCGATGTTGAATTTTATCAGGAGATTTGTCTGCATCTAATGAGATAATCATGTGGTTTTCATCTTCATTTGTTTATGTGATGAATCACATTTATTGATTTGCATGTGTTGAACCAACCTTGCATTCCAGGGATGAAGCCTACTTCATCGTGGTGGATAAGCTTTTTCATGTGCTTCTGGGTTCATTGTGCCAGTATTTTGCCTAGGATTTTTGCATTGTTGTTCATCAAGTATATTGGCCTGAAGTTTTCCTTTTTAGTTGTATTTCTTCAGGTTTTAGTATCAGGATGATGCTGGCCTCACTGAATGAATTAGAAGAGTCCTTTTTTCTTTTTTTTTTTTAATTGTTTGGAATAGTCTCAGTAGAAATGTTACCAGCTCTTCAAACATGTAGTAGAATTCAGTGAATCATTCTGGTCCTGGGCTTTTTTGTTGTTGTTGTTGTTGTTAGTAGGTTCTTTATTTTTGCCTCAATTTCAGAACCTGTTATCAGTCTGTTCAGGGATTTAATTTCTTCCTGGTTCAGTCTTGGGAGTGTGTATGTGTCCAGGAATTTATTAATTTCTTCTAGGTTTTCTAGTTTGTGTGCATAGAGGTATTCCTAATATCTGTTATTTGTATTTCTAGGGGGTCAGTGGTAATATCCCCTTTGTCATTTGTAATTGTGTTCATTGGGTCTTCTCTCTTTTCTTCTTTATTAGTATAGTTTACAGTCTATTTTATTAATTTTTTAAAAAACCAACTCCTGAATATGTTGATCTTTTGAATGGTTTTCTCCCTCAATCTGCTTCAGTTCCACTCTGATTTTGGCTATTTCTTGCATTTTGCTTGATTTGGGATTGTTATCTTGGTTTTCTAGTTCTTTTTGTTGTGATATGCTGTTAAATTGAGATCTTTTTAACTCTTTGATGTGGGAATCTTGTGCTATACATGTCCCTCTTTACACTGCCTTAGCTGTGTCCCAGAGATTCTTGTATGTTGTATCTTTGTCTTTATTAGTTTCAAAGAATGTCTTGATTTCTGCCTTAATTTCTTTACTTATGCAAAGGTCATTGCAGAGCAGGTTTTTCAATTTCCAAGTAATTGTCTGGTTTTGAGCAATTTTCTTAGTTTTGATTTCTAATTTTATTGTGATGTGGTCTGAGAGTATGCTTAGTATGATTTCAGCTCTTTTATATTTGCTGAGGAGTGATTTATTTTTGATTATGTGATCAACTTGAGAGTGTGTGCAATGTGGTGATAAGAGGAATGTATATTCTGTTGTTTTGGCATTGAGAGTTTTGTAGATGTCTATCAGGACTATTTGGTCCAGTGTTGAATTCAGGTCCTGAATATTTTTGTTAGTTTTCTGCCTTGATGATCTGCATAACACTGTCAGTGGGGTGTTATGGTCTCCCACTATTTTTGTGTGGGAGTTTAAGTCTCTTTCTTTCAAGGTCTCTAAGGACTTAACTTTATGAACCTGGGTGCTCCTGTGTTGGGTGATATATATTTAGGAATATTTGGCCTTGTTGAATTGAACCCTTTACCATTTATCATGCCATTTTTGGTCTTTTTTTTACCTTTGTTGGTTTAAAATCTCTTTTGTCTGAAATTAGGATTGCAACTCCTACTTTTTTCTGTTTTCCATTTGCTTGGTAACTTTTCTTCCCCCATTCCCTTATGTTGAGCCTTTGGGTGTCATTGCAGGTGAGATAGGTTTCTTGAAGACAGCATATAATTGGGTTTTGGTTCTTTATCTAGCTTGCTACTCTGTGTGTTTTAATTGGGGTATTTAGTCCACTTACCTTCAAGGTAAGTACTGATATGTGTGAATCTGATCCTGACATCATGAAGTTAACTGGTTATTATGCAGACATGTAGTGGAAATAAATTCTCTCAGCATTTACTTGTCTGAAAGGATCATATTTCTCCTTTGCTTAATTTGGCAGTATGTGAAATTCTGGATTGGAATTTCTTTTCTTTAGGAATGTTGACTATTGGTCCCCAGTCTCTTCTGACTTATAGGGTTTCTGCAGAGAGGTCTGCTGTTAGTCTGATGAGTTTCCCTTTATAGGTGACCTGACCTTTTTCTCTAGCTGACTGTAACATTTCTTCATTGATTTTCACTTTGGAGAATTTCACGATTATGTGTCTTAGGGATGATATTCTTGTGAAGTATCTTACTGGGGTTCTCTTTATTTTCCAAATTTAAATTTTGGCCTCTCTAGCTGGGTTGGGAAAGTTTTTATTGATGATATCCTGAAATATGTTTTCCATGTTGTTTCCATTCTTTCTGTTACAGGGATGCCAAGAGACATACATTTGGCCCCTTTACATAATCTCATATTTCTCAGAGGTTTTGTGTATCCCTCTTTATTGTTATTGTTTATTCTTGTCTGACTGTCTTATTTCACAAAGCTAAACTTCAAGCTCTGAGACTCTTTCCCTGGCTTGGTGTATTCTACTATTAGTATTGAAATGGTGTTATGAAATTCTCATCATGTGTTTGTCAGCTCTAGCAGCTTATTTACATTATTTCTATACTGACTATTTTGTTTGTCACCTCCCGTGTCATTCTATTGTGATTGTTAGCTTCCTTGCATTTGGTTTTAATGTGCTCCTGAATCTCAATGATCTTCATTCCTATCCATATTCTGAATTCTATTTCTGTCATTTCATTCATCTCAACCTGGTTTAGAATCCTTGCTAGAGAACTACTACAGCTGAACCATCCCCACCTGATGGCGGAGACTTCCCTGAAGAGTACAGGTCTGATAGTTTCCTTAGGGTTAAAGTCCCCTATCAGAGTAAGTGAAGCCACAGTGGGTGGGTATCCCCGGCCACCTTCCACTATAGATGCTCTGGCACTAGACCCTTTGGGCTCTGTACTGGATGGCATGCAGTCCCTGACACTTCTTTAAGCCGCTCTCCCTGTTAATTCAAGTGTCCATAGTGGTTGAGGGGTCTCTTTCTTCTGGGATTCTGGAGGACCATGAGGAGAGCAGGTTGCTCCTTTGCAGTTAAACTCATCTGTTCCCCTGGAGTTGTTGGGGGCCAGAAACAAGTCCTGGTGTGCAGTAGCCCGATGCAGGGTTCTTGGCTTCCTTTTTATTCAGTCCGGCTTCTGTATCTTTCCTCCATACACTCTCAATGTCTTCCCTCTGAAGATCCATCAGGAGAAAAAATGTCTGTATTTTTGTTGTTTATCTGGAAATATATGGATTTATTTTTTATAAGTGAAGATAATTTTAATTGCATAATCATAAATTTTAATGTCATGAGCTTCCCAAATGGGTACATAATTATCACTAAAAAAGTATGGTAATTTATTCAGTTTGTGAGAGTTCTTTTAAAAACAAGTTTTTAGCAATTGAAGAAAATTTGCTTAATTTACATAAATGAGGTAAGGTGAGGTGAGGGCAATTATGAATGGATTTATTGTTTATAAACTACAATTATTTTTCTCTGAGTTTATATAATTTGAACATGCTTTAAAAATGAAACACAATTTTATGTTTTGGTACTGTGCTGTTAATTGAAAAAATATTTCACTATTAAATCAATGTGAATTGTGAAGTATTTTAGTAATGCCAAAATGCTATAAAAGTAATAAACTTTATTTTGGGAAGATATTCTCCATATAAAAATAAATTTATATGGTAACAGTGTTCACTTACAAAATCAATTAGCAATAATTTAATTAAAACAAGCATTAACAGCTTCTTGCACAAGCTTTAAGAGGGAGTAAATGAGGACTTCTGGGCCGCGAATACCATTGCATATGAAAAGAAATACAAATGGTTCTCCAGCACTCATTCTAAAATATTCCAAAGATTCTCTTTTATTGTGCTCCTTATTATCTGATAGACTCAGACCTCAATTCACAAATAAAATAAAAATTAGCCGAGCCACATGGATCACGAGGTCAGGAGTTCAAGACAATCCTGGCTAACAAGGTGAAATCCCGTCTCTACTAAAAATACAAAAAATTAGCCCGGCGTGGTGGCAGGCACCTGTAGTCCCAGCTACCCAGGAGACTGAGGCAGAAGAATGGCATGAATCGGGAGGCAGAGCTTGCAGTGAGCTGAGATCATGCCACTGCACTCCAGCCTGGGTGACGGAGTGAGACTCCATCTCAAAAAAAAAAAAAAAAATTAATTGATAAGAGCTCTCAGTTTTCACCCTGAAATTGACAGATTTCTTATTGCTACACCCCATCTTTACTCCTCTCCTGATGTGCAATAGACATAGTGTCTTTTCTACAATTGAAGAAAAGTTATTTTACCGTATAAGGAACATTACTCTATTGACTCCCTTAGTTCTCCTCTACCTTCAAGAATTTCTTCTTCTCTGAAGTATTTGCATCAAACAGATAAAATATATAAGCATGCCAATCTAAACATGAATACAATAGGTGAATGGATAACAAATGGTAGCATATTCATACAATGAAATACTATTCAGTAATTAAAAAGATATGAGTAACCAAGCCACAAAAGACATGAAAGAAACTGAATTGCACTATTTCTAAGTTAGAGAAACCAACCTGAAAATGCTACATATTGTGATATTTCAACAATATGGCATTACAGAAAAGGTCAAACTATTGAGACAGTAAAAATATTGATGGTTGCCAAGCAGAAGAGAGGGATGAATAGGTGCAGCACAGAGGAGGTTCAGGACTGTGAAAACATTCGCTGTTACTGTAATGGTGGATACTTAACATCATGAAGTTGCACAAATCTACATGAAGAATAAACCCTAATGTAAACTATGAATTGTAATTAAAATAATTATCAGTATTGGCTCATCAATTACAATGAATGTATCTCAGTAATGCAAGATATTAATAGTAGCAAAAACTCTTGTGGCAGGAAGGGTATACAGGAACTCTTTAATTTTGATTGTTTTTTTTCTGTATACATAAAACTTTTCCAAAAAACTAAGTCTATGTATGAAAAAAGTAAAGCAAAATATATTAAAAATATACAAACACACAACTTCTTTAAAGTACATATTCACACATTTATAAACTACATGTTCTTCTTATTACTGGTGAAACTTATGTTGTTTCCATGTCCTCATTTTCTGCTAAATGTGATGATGCCTTTAGTCTGACTTCTAATTCCACACCATCACAGAAACACCATTCTCTAAGTTATTCAATGACATGTATCTGTCTAAATCAAATGAAAAATTAGTTATTTTACTTGACCTCGCAATAGAATTTGGCAATATTGTACTACTCTTTCATTAAATTGTGTGTGTGTGTGCATGTGTGTGTGTGTGTGTGTGTGTGTGTGTGTGCTGCTTAATACCGTCTTGCTTTTCCTTCCTTCAATTTTTTTGGTCACTTCTCACTACTCTTGTTTTCAGGCTCATTATGTTTTTCCTATTTGCAAACTTTTATGGTTTTAAGTTGTTCAGTAAAAATCCTTCTTGTGTTTATTCTGTAATTTCTTCCTTGGAAAAAATATTGCTTCACTTATTTATGGCTCAATTAGTCCTCTCATCTGAGTTTCTAATCAATGACATGATTGACAAACCCACTTGTGGTTTTGAAGTCCCTTCAAATTAGCAAGTATATCCTTAATTTATGTTGTCTTTCAAAATTCAGCCGTTAGTAAACATCACCATTTTAAATCAAGTGAAAAAAACCAATAATAACAAAAGATTAGTCTGATAACATCTTTCCACCTCACTCCATATCCAAAGGCTTTAGTTGCAAATATTGGGAAACTAGTTGACTTAAACCAAGGTCAATGCATTGATAATCTTACTTAATAGTTGTGAGGTTAGGTAGAATCCAGACATACTTTTTTAAGCATACTGATTGTGCTTCTTGGTGAATCTTTTGGCTCTGCCCTTAGCTGTATTTCAGCTTCTATCTGAGATTACAAAAATTCTAACAATTTCATAAACCAGTACATTCTCCATTACTTAGAGCCAGGGTGGAGAGAAAACATCTCTCTGACAACTATTACATAAAAGCTGTATTTTTTTTTCTGGTTTGAAAATCTGGGTCACTTGAATCAATCTGAATCATAAACATTACACACAAGGTAGAAAAGGTTTTCTTAAACTAATCAAGTTCTATCTTTGCAGTTACGACTGGGTTAATCGGGTTAATCGTACCCAAGCAACATAGCTGTAACACAATGAAATAGGTTTGAAGGACTTTTGAAAAGGCAATAGCAATGTCTACAATGCATCACTTGCCAAAGACATATACCCTTTTTCTCACACAGACACCTTCAAAAATATCCATGAATAGATTTGCTGTAATCCCACCATTTTCAAAGGGAGAAAAATCAATGTTTATTCCAGATGCTGTGTTAAGCTCTGTTTCCAGGATCTCTGCTGTATCAATTTCATCTTAATTGGATTCTGTCATTTCTTTTCATATTCCAGGAACATATGACTAATTGCTAAGATATCTACCTCTAAACACACAATCTATAATGAAAAAGAAAGAACAGAATACATGCAATGACCCACCTCAGTTAATGTGATGTCACTTAATGGGATGTTAAAATATTCAGTGTGTCAGGTTAATTGGAAGGTAGGAAGCTTAAATGTTTAGCAAAATAATGAAAGTAGAAAGATAAAAATAAAAGAATAAAAGTTCTAAATAATCTAACATGGGATGGCCAAAAAGATTTTTAAGTAGGACATAATTATATCACTTTTGATATTCTATTTTGAATTATGCTATGCTAGAGTAAGGAAGGTGGAGTAATTAGGGCTAATTACTGGGAAAAGCAATTTGAAGATTTCTTGAGGAACTAAAAAAGAACGTATCATTCAACCTAATAATCCTTTTAATGTGAATGTACTCAAAAGAAAATAAATTGTTCTGTGAAAAAGAAAAGACACCTGCACACATATGTTAATTGTGATACTATTCACAATAGCAAAGACCTGGAATGAACCTAGGTGCCCATCACTTAGGGATTGGATAAAGAAAATGTATTATACATGCACCATGGAATAATATGCAGCTGGAAAAAAAGAATGAAATCGTGTCCAATGCAGCAACATGGATCAGCTGAAGGCCATTATCTTAGGCAAATTAATACAGAAACAGAAAACCTAATACCAAATGTTCTCCCTTATAAATGGGAGCTAAACATTGGATGCACATGGACATACAGATGGACAACAAGAGGGAGGAAAAACCATAGGGGGCAAGGGTTGAAAAGCCTTTGGGTATCTATTGGGTACTATACTCACTGCCTATGTGATGGCTTCAGTGGTACCCCAAACCTCAGCATCATGGAATATACCTTGCAACGAACCTGCAAATCCACACTTTGATTCCAAAATAAAAACCGAATGAAATAATAAAGTAAAAATTTTAAAATAAAAAAGGCCAGTCATAGTGAAACTCAATATTAAGCAGTTAGATTTGTTCAAAAAGTTATGACAAAAGTTAATAACCATAACTTTTGGTTGGGACAGTGAAAGAAGTGACAAAATCAAGCACAGAATAGATGTTCTTGAATATTAGTGGGATTTTTTGCATGCATGTCATCATTTATATTTCAAATCCATAATTCATTCTTAGTTTTGAATTTGTGTTCTTACAAAATATGGTAGGAAGAGTACATTCTTTCTAATTATCTAGATGAATTTGTGTAAAACGGGTGTTTTCTCCTTAAATGTTTGAAGGAATCCACAAGTGAAGCACATGTGCGACTGGGGTTTTCTTGTGAGAAGATATGAAATTTATGGATTCAATTTTATTGATAGCACATTATTCAAATTCCTTATTTCTTTTGGTTGCAATTATATCTTTTTAAGAAAATTATTTTTATATCTAAATTAAACTGTTGTAATGTAAATCCAGAAGCTTAAAGTATGTATCATCATTCTCGATTCATTGTATATAACACTTGGGCTTCCTAGGATAAAAACATCAATACCAAAACTGTATTGGTGTCATTCAAAGTCCATGTGGCCATGCCATTATTTTCAAACATCTCAGTTAGTTATTTTTGTTAATAACTTTTGCTGTAGTTTCTAGGACAGTTTGTGTTACTGGAACGTCTATTTCAAGGCAGTGTGGAATTAGAAGTAAAGAATAAAATTAATCTTTAATCACCTTTTTCTTGTATGTTGCTATTAAATGAAACAATATTGGAATTAACGGTCAACAAAATTGAAAACATGTCACATGGCTCAGTGAATCTTTAACAGGTGTAAGAGGGCTTCTATTTCTGCAAATTAATTATCTTCACTGTACCTTTCCCTAAGGATCATTTCTGATAGACTCATATTTTCTGAAAATGTAGTTGGAGCTATGGATATCTAAGCATTTAGGGTTTTAGTATTTTATTTGATAAATACAGCAGTAAAATGCAAGTGCCCCACGGCAGCAGTTGTGTACTGTTTGTTCACATCGTGCCTTTTTCTGCACTCTACATATATCATCCAGAGAAAAGACATTTTACAGGAAAAGGATATTTTATAGTTTTTGAATAGAAGGAAACATAAAATAGTAATATAAAAAGAAACTGAAGAAAAAAGAATTTTCATGTTTATTGTCACGTGATTTGACATTTGGAAAGTCAAATGGGTCTACCTGAAAAGCACGTGATAACTGATGTTTAGAGCTCATGGAATGGGTCATTGACTAGTTACCCAAATGAGTCATGCTCTTTCTTCTACATTGACTAGTTTATACGAATACATATAGAAGGAGTACCTTCTCAGTAAATTTCAAAAGTAAATCCCAGATCACTAATATTCCATTAAGAAGGTTAAATTTAATTGCATGTAGTATTATAGATCTTATCTTTCTATTTCCCCAACTGACAATGAAAATGTAATTATTTTTGAAACATGATAATATGCTGCAAATGTGTGACCTTTCCACAGTTTAAGCAATAAAGCTCACTCCAGGGTGTTTTGTTGGAGCATAATATTAATATACCTAAGCTACACTGACTTTTGATTAAATATGTTAGCATATTACCAACAGAATATCCCTGAGGTGTTTTAAAGGATCATCAAGTATCACATGTAGAAGGATTGCTTAATATTTGAGAAAATTAATTTTTCTACAATCTTGTTTCCCTATCCATATGAAAATTTGTGAACACATACTTTTATTTACATGCTCATCTTAGTATAGAATATAAAATTTCCCCAGCAAAATACAATCATATTTTCATACTTTTGAAACACTGGACATTTCTGTTCCAGTGGATTACTGCAGATAGATAACTATTACACATGTAGGAGAAAACAAATGTTATACTAAAAATTGAAAGGCTTTAAAAATCGTGAATTGATAGTTTCAACTCTATTTATTCTTATAGTGTAAACATGCAAAGAAACAAGACATCACATAGTGGGCTAATTCCAAAATGTTTAAACATGAGCCATTATCACAATTTAATGCCTAATGAATTCTTGCCATTTTCATGCATTCATATTTTGCACTATATAGAAATGTTTTCTTTATTAGTTGTAAATTACATATGATCCTTAATGAAATATTTGTATTTTATCGATAAACCAAAGCCACACTCATGTGCTTTGTGACCTAAAATGTTACATACATTATAGTACAAGAGCTAACATTCATGAGTTAATTTACATGAATTGATATATGTGATTAATTTACCTCGACAAACCCATAAGGTACAGTGATTAGTTAAATAATATGAGGTCCTGTAACAGATAAGTCCTCAAATAACAGTGGCTTATTTAACAAAATAGAATTTTTTTTTTATTCATTTGAAGTGTAAGTGGGGGATTTCAAATTAGGACTCATTTCCACTTAGTCATTCAGGGACCCAGAAGGAGTCCTTCATATTTCAACACAATATTGCTGTGGGCTTCAATATTCAATAAGCAAATGGGGAAGAGCAAGAGACTCACACAAATCGAGTTACAATGAGCCATGAGCCAAGGTCTGTTCACATTTTGCTTATTTTGACTCTGTCACAAGACAAAGCCTCAGAAACAGAGAACATTATTATTGTAGTATAGGGAGATGCATCTTTCATTTGTGCTCTCAGCCGCTATCATTTTGCTCTTCTGTTCACCAAATATCAATTGTATTATCACTTGTTTCCACATGTAGAATATGCTTATTCCTTCCCTGATGAAGATCCAAGGTGTTTCCAACAAGTTTCTGCATCCAATTTAAAAGCTCCAGTTATCTGAGTCTTTTCTATTAAATGGAGGTGTGGCTCTAAATATATGAAGCAGGAAGACTAGGGATTTGTTCTCAGTATATGCTGTATACAATGGTAGAGTACAAGCAAGATAATTTCAATTAACTTCCCCATTATGAAAATAAAATACGGAGACACACAAGAACAATGATGAAATCCTGCTAATGAAAAGTCTTGTATGAGAAGTCTTGTTTTCCTAAGAGCAGGGAAAGACATGATTACAACCTAATTCTGCTCTTTGGAAAGAATTCTCTCATTCATTTATTTTGTTGTGACCCCTTGCTCAGCTTTCTGGAATATTCTTTGTCCATTCCTCTGTGGCCACATTTAAAATGAATATTGAAGCATAAGTCTACTTTTTGTGGGATTTTCATCTCTCTCATTTCTTCTGATGCATGCACATTTGAAAACTCAAGGGATTCTTTAAGACCTGTATAGTCAAAATATTTTTTAGTTAGAGTTGGTACTTTCTTTGCCATTATAATTTCTTCAAAATAATGTCATCCTTCTGATTTATTTACTTCTAGTCAGTACCATACACCATCCTTCAATTCTTGATTTTTTCCAAGTAAGCATACTAGAATTCTATAGTAGACAAACATTTTAAGTATACTCATTGATTTGCTTTTGAATTCTTTTCTGTGCCTTCATAAAGAAATGACAGCTATCTTGAGGCAATCAGACTTGTGTGGAAAGAAACACCCTTAAACACATTTGTGTCTCCAAGATGAGCTTTAATTGGCTGTTTGAACACCAAGTTTTTTCTTCTAATTTATTTCTGTTCTTCAAGGTGAAAAAAGAGTCACTCTTTCTTTCTTTCTTCTTTATTTATTTATTTTTTTTTTGAGACAGAGTCTTGCTTTTGTCCCCCAGGCTGGAGTGCAATGGCGCAATCTCAGCTCACTGCAACCTCTGTCTCACAGGTTCCAGTGATTTTCCTGCCTCAGCCTACCGAGTAGCTGGGATTACAGTAGCCTGCCACCACACCTGGCTAATTTTTGTACTTTTAGTAGGGATGGGGTTTCACCATGTTGGCCAGGCTGGTCTCAAACTCTTGACCTCAGGTGATCCACCCACCTCCGCCTCCAAAAGTGCTGGGATTACAGGCATGAGCCACCGCACCCAACCACGAGTCAGTCCTTCTAACTGATTAGGCCACACATCAGTTAGCAACTTCTATTACAATATGTGTTATTATTCGATTTCCAGATGCAAAAAAAAAAAAAAAGATACCAACTAAAGTTATGTAAGGTACTTAGTGTTCCACAGCTATTAGTACTGAAGGTAATATTTAAACATGGCCATTTTTTCCTAGAGTGTTAGGGCATTCTTGCACTGCTATAAAGAAATACCCGAGGCTAGGTAATTTATAAAGAAAATAGATTTAATTGGCTCACAGTTCTACTATCTGTACAGGAAGCATGGCATCAGCATCTGCTTCCGGTGAGGCCTCAGGAAGCTTACAATCATGGTGGAAGGAGAAAGGTAGCAGGCATGTCACATGACGAGAGCAGGAGCAAGAGAGAGGAAGACATTCCAGACTCTTGTAAACAACCAGATCTCACATGAACTAATTGAGGGAGATTGCCAAGTGGATAGTTTAAAATCATTCACGAGAGATCCACAGCGATGATCCAATCCCCTCCCACCAGGACCCGCCTCCAACACTGGAAATCACATTTGAATATAAGATTTGGAAGGGACAAACATCCAAACAATATCAGACGCAGCAGACAACAATATCTCTGCTCCACTGTCCCTCAAATTTTTTATCTTTTGCCCATAACATTTCTCTCTATCAGGGCTCAATGAGCTCAAATGTCCATCTCCATAAAACAGAAGTGAAACAGACTTTATCATACCTGCCCCCCGCCACACACATATTCTTCATCAGTTCTTACCATGGGTGTCATCAGATCCAATTCTTCCTTTATATCTCAGTGAAAAAATAGCAGTCCTTTTGCACGTAACTTTGCTGAAAGGCCTTCTAGAAGGGTATGACGTTAACATCTCATCTATACTCACTGGCATGTCCAAATTTTCTCTGTTTTTCTCTTTTCTTCCTTTTCTGTTCTTTAATATGTAATAATAGTTCATTTTTTTAGTGCCCACATTTTTGCTTTTGTTATTATTTTCAATTGACATAATAATTTTAAATATTTATGGGGTACAGTCTGTTATTTGCATACATGTATGCAATGTGTAATGAGGGTAATTAGCATATCCATCACCTCAACTATCTAACATTTCTTTGTGCTGGAAACATTTAAAATCTGCTTTTCTAGCTATTTGAAAATATACATTAAATTGATGTTAATTATAATCACCCTTCAGTGCTATAATTGAAGAATAAGAACACTTGGACACAGGGTGGGGAACATCGCACACCGGGGCCTGTCGTGGGGTGGGCGGAGGGGGGAGGGATAGCATTAGGAGATATACCTAATGTAAATGAGGAGTTAATGGGTGCAGCACACCAATAAGGCACATGTATACCTATGTAACAAACCTGCACGTTGTGCACATATACCCTAGAACTTAAAGTATAATAAATAAATAAATAAATAGAAACTACTCGAAAAAAAAAAAAAAAAACCACTAGAACTGATTCTTCATGTTTAACGGTATTTTTGTATCTGGTAAGCTTTAAGCCCAAATTTCTCTTAGATTGCCAAAACAGCTTTTGCTATATGTGCAGGTCTTTAAACATATGATAAATTTGTATTTTTGCATTTATATTTTAAAATCTATCCACATATGTTAAGTCTAGGGAAATATATATGTGTGTGAGCATGCACACGTGTGTATGGCCACATCATATGATATTTCTGTAGCAATTTAGAGTAGAAAATATTTTAAGTAAAGTAATGTGATATATTTATTATATATTTTCTCTTAAAATCATTATCTTCATTTAAACATTGTAATATTTTCTAGGGTTTTTATGGTTTTAGGTCTAACATGTAAGTCTTTAATCCATCTTGAATTAATTTTTGTATAAGGTGTAAGGAAGGGATCCAGTTTCAGCTTTCTACATATGGCTAGCCAGTTTTCCCAGCACCATTTATTAAATAGGGAATCCTTTCCCCATTTCTTGTTTTTGTCAGGTTTGTCAAAGATTAGATAGTTGTAGATATGCGGCATCATTTCTGAGGGCTCTGTTCTGTTCCATTGATCTATGTCTTTGTTGTGGTACCAGTACCATGCTGTTTTGGTTACTGTAGCCTTGTAGTATAGTTTGAAATCAGGTAGCGTGATGCCTCCAGCTTTGTTCTTTTGGCTTAGGATTGACTTGGCGATGCGGGCTCTTTTTTGGTTCCATATGAGCTTTAAAGTAGTTTTTTCCAATTCTGTGAAGAAAGTCATTGGTAGCTTGATGGGGATGGCATTGAATCTATAAATTACCTTGGGCAGTATGGCCATTTTCACGATATTGATTCTTCCAACCCATGAGCATGGAATGTTCTTCCATTTGTTTGTATACTTTTTTATTTCATTGAGCAGTAGTTTGTAGTTCTCCTTGAAGAGGTCCTTCACATCCCTTGTAAGTTGGATTCCTAGGTATTTTATTCTCTTTGAAGCAACTGTGAATGGGAGTTCACTCATGATTTGGCTCTCTGTTTGTCTGTGATTGGTGTACACAAGAATGCTTGTGATTTTTGTACATTGATTTTGTATCCTGAGACATTGCTGAAGTTGCTAATCAGCTTAAGGAGATTTTGGGCTCAGACAATGGGGTTTTCTAGATATACAATCATGTCATCTGCAGACAGGGACAATTTGACTTCCTCTTTTCCTAATTGAATACCCTTAATTTCCTTCTCCTGCCTGATTGCCCTGGCCAGAACTTTCAGCACTATGTTGAATAGGAGTGGTGAGAGAGGGCATCCCTGTCTTGTGCCAGATTTCAAAGGGAATGCTTCCAGTTTTTGCCCATTCAGTATGATATTGGCTGTGGGTTTGTCATAGATAGCTCTTATTATTTTGAGATACGTCCCATCAATACCTAATTTATTGAGAGTTTTTAGCATGAAGGGTTGTTGAATTTTGTCAATTGCCTTTTCCTCATCTATTGAGATAATCATGTGGTTTTTGTCTTTGGTTCTGTTTATATGCTGGATTACATTTATTGATTTGCATATGTTGAACCAGCCTTGCATCCCAGGGATGAAGCCCGCTAGATCATGGTGTATAAGCTTTTTGATGTGCTGCTGGATTCGGTTTGCCAGTATTTTATTGAGGATTTTTGCATTAATGTTCATCAAGGATATTGGTCTGAAATTCTCTTTTTTGGTTGTGTCTCTGCCAGGCTTTGGTATCAGGATGATGCTGGCCTCATAAAATGTGTTACAGAGGAGTCCCTCTTTTCTATCAATTGGAATAGTTTCAGAAGGAATGGTACCAGTTCCTCCTTGTACCTCTGGTAGAATTCGGCTGTGAATCCATCAGGTCCTGGACTCTTTTTGGTTGGTAAGCTATTGATTATTGCCACAATTTCGGAACCTGTTATTGGTCTATTCAGAGATTCAACTTCTTCCTGGTTTAGTCTTGGGAGGGTGTATTTGTCGAGGAATTTATCCGTTTCTTCTAGATTTTCTAGTTTATTTGCGTAGAGGTGTTTGTAGTATAAAACACCAAAAGCAATGGCAACAAAAGCCAAAACTGGCAAATGAGATCTAATTAAACTCAAGAGCTTCTGCACAGCAAAAGAAACTACCATCAGAGTGAACATGCAACCTACAGAATGGGAGAAAATTTTTGCAAACTACTCATCTGACAAAGGGCTAATATCCAGAATCTACAATGAACTCAGACAAATTTACAAGAAAAGAACAAACAACCCCATCAAAAAGTGGGCGAAGGACATGAACCGATACTTCTCAAAAGAAGACATTTATGCAGCCAAAAGACACATGAAAAAATGCTCATCATCACTGGCCATCAGAGAAATGCAAATCAAAACCACAATGAGATACCATCTCACACCAGTTAGAATGGCCATCATTAAAAAGTCAGGAAACAACAGGTGCTGGAGAGGATGTGGAGAAATCTAATTATACAATAGCAAATCTACCTTATCCTGTATGTGTATGTATGTATAAATATATATTTGTTCCTTTCATGTACACATATATACGTGTGTGTCTTTTAAGAGAAAGGGAGGAGAGAGAGAGAGAGAAAAGTAGGTGTAAAATATTAAAATATAAAATCATTTTCTCAAAAACTGAAGTCAATAAAATAAGGAAAATTTGAAATTTGAATGGAGCTATGGAGCTTTTGGACAGTTGTTCAACATTTTCACATAACTTCTACGTGCTAAGCAACTTCAGATCAATTTTAAATCAGTTACTAAACAGTGCACTTTCTTTATAATTGAATTATCTTTATTTCTCTAAGGCAATAATTTCTTTTATTTTTCTCCTGAATTGATCATTATTTATGTTGTAATCTGGCATTTCTGTGTGTTTGTGTTATGAGGGAGAGAATAATGTTTGTGGATATACTGAAAAGATGTTTGGTGGAGATATTTTTTCATTAATTATGTTATAGTTTGCTTTTCTTTGTGTTTATTTGCTTGTTTGATCTTCCTTTTGAAAATGTAGAGGATTACTTAAATAGGTATTGGAACAAAATGTAGAGTTAATTTCTCATTGAAATGTATAGGGCTGGGTGTGGTGGCTCAAGCCTGCAATCCCAACACTTTGAAAGGAGGCCAAGGCAGGAGAATTGCTTGAGCCCAGGTGTTTGAAAACCAGCCTGGGCAACAGAGTGAGACCCATCTCTATAAAATAAATAAATAAAAGTTAGCAGAGTATGATGATGTGGTGATGTACATCTGTGGTCTCAGCTATTTGGGAGGCTGAGGCAGCAGAATCACTTGAGCCCAAAAGGCTGAGGTTGCAGTGAGCTGTGTTCATGCCACTGCACTTCAGTCTGGGTAACAGAGAGAGACCCTGTTTCAAAAACAAGAAATGTATAGTAACAACAAATCAAATTACCTACTAACATATTTACAAATATTTGTGGATAAAAAAATTCATAGCTATATCTAGACCCACTTTTCTAATTCTTTCATATTCACTTCCACCTTTGTTTAAGCAAAGTGTCCAACCAAACAGGTGCCCAACATTTTAGTTATCTAATTCAAAATGTATAGCATAATAAATAGTCCAAATTAAAATATAACTAAGCTTACAATAGATTTGCTTTGAAAAAAAGATATTTAAAGTAATTTTCTGAATTAGTTAACCACTGCACTCCAGCCTGGGCAACAGAGCGAGACTCTGTCTCAAAAAAAAAAAAAAGAAAATTATTAATATTAAATACTGTCAGAATTCAAGGCAAAAAAGGAAGCTATTACTAATGGCTTCCAAAGAAACTGCTGTATACAAGTCATTGAAAAAAGCTTAGAGGGCATACATTGTACAACTATCCTATAAGAAGTTATATAAGAAAACCGAATCTATTATCAACATATATATGTAACCATGAATATTAACTTTGTGGAAAGATAGAAAATCAGACATCAAAGAATTGTCTCAATTATCTCGAAACTTTTAAATGGAACTTGTTCTTAAATTCAGTCAAAATATTTTGGTGATGATAACTGTCAAATATAATGAAAATATTGAAAAATGTATCATATTTTCATAGAAAGTCTGTTTTAATTCACTTGATATAATGTACATTTTATCAATTTGTATGTTAAGATAGAAATACAAGTATTTTCTCAAAATTTGTCTAAAAACAATTAAACAAACGCTAAGCAAAACTGCTGTTTAAAGCCAGAAGCAGCACAGGTTCGAATATTACTGATATGATAATTTTAGTTTAAAATGTTGCATTCGTTTGTCTTTGTAAGACTATGGGATTAGTAGACTTGGCTTATTATTTGTTATAATTGTATCACCATACATTTTAAATGACTTGACAAAATGCTAAGGTGAGATCCCCTAAGCTACCATATTTTGGTACCATTAGAAAAGTCTACTATGACAAATTTTAGCCAACTGTATGCATCAGAGGGATACCATACTTTATATATAATTTAAACCTTAATAATAAAATGTTAAAATTAGTCTACAGTCCAGGATTTTATATTGAACAATGGCAGAATAAAATAGTTATTATATATTTCATGTATATAAATGTTTTGAACTAAAACATTTCTCTTGAAAGCAAAATCAATGAAGTAATGTACATGAACAATGAAATGTTTGCTTTACACTATATTTCCATTAATGTTTATGACTATAGATTCGATTATATTCTGTAGACTTCTTTAAAGCAACAACTAACAAACACGTATTGACCAAATGTCTTCAAATTTTATTCAAAATCATTCAGAGTATACTTTCTACAATTGGCTATAGTAAGTTAAAACTGAAGGTAAGGCTTTAGGTTACTACATAGCTTCAAGTACAGGTATTTGATAAATAAAATGTTAGATTGTGAAGGAAAATAAAGGTTTATAACAAATAGCTTGTAAGTTAAAGTTATGTGTCAGATTCAATGCTAGGTATTGGGTTACAAAGTGTTATAAATAATATATGCATCCATTGCTTACTTGTCTGGATGGGGAAATCAAAATTTAGTTTTAGTAAGTTTTATTTCAAGATGCCCCTGAGGATAGCTAAAATGCATATGTTAATTATGAGTTGGATATGGAAAAATCTCAAGAACAAATTCTACTCAGAAAGCACTGATTTATAAGTCACATTACACAGATGATTTTTGAAGATGTGAAAGTGGATGAGATTATGGTGGAGAATACAGCAGAGAACAGAACAGAGTTTAGAACCAAAACCTAAGGAATATCATTACATAGGGGATGCTGATGAAAATATCTTCAGAATCAAAGAGTGTCCAGTAAGTGACTTGTCATTGAAAATCTGTGTAAACTTAAATTTAGGAGAAGATTGTGGGGCAGAAGTGAGACTGCAGTGGAATAAGAAGAAAGTGTAGGTGACGAGTTTTGTACATCTTTTAAGGATATTTGTTTGTGGGGGATGGGGAAGAGGGAAGATAGGTACAGTGGTTTGCATACAGCTAAG